>NC_092875.1:469386881-469616881 GCF_028372415.1 Notamacropus eugenii
CCAGATCCTCCCAGCCAGCACTTGGGATCTGAGATTCAAATGCTGCTCCCCAGCCTCAGGGCTTTGGGCGGGGGCAGGGCTGCTGTTCAGTGTGAGATTAAGTTCAGGTGCTCAAGTCAGGGCAGGGCTGGCTCACAGGTTCAGTTCCCTCAGGGGGTTTATGCAGAGACCTTCAACAATGGATCCAGGGTCCTGCCTGCTTGGGGAGCCCTGGTCTGCTCCCGCCTCCGCTGCCGCCCCCCGAGGGGGCCTGAGCTATGGGGGCACCCCACTCCCCTCTCGACCCGCCAAAGAGACCCTGTCACCGACCCTTGTCACCTGTGGGTGGAGGGACCCGCGTGGCTGCTGGAGATTCTGTCCCTGAAGCCTGCTCGGATCAGCTCCTTTTGGCGCTGTGCTGCCGAGGCAGGGCTGGGCTCTGCTCCAGGTCTGGAATTCGAGGGACCTTTTGCGAGAGGTTTTCAGGCTCTCTGGAGCAGAAATCTCGTCCACTCCATTCTGTGGCTTCTGCTGTTCCAGAATTCGCCAGTGGTTCTTTTCTCTACAGGTATTTTATGGGCAGTGGGTTCGGAGGTAGCGTTTGTGCGTCTTTCTACTCTGCCATCTTGGCTCTGCCCCCCTCCACAAGATCATCTTTATCATACCATTGAAACCTCTTCATCCTGGAAGCTCTCTCTACCTCTGGACTGCTTCTCACATTGGGAATACTTATAGCCCCTAAGACCTCTGCTTCTGCTTAGTTGATTCCTCTTAGAACCTCCAATTTAAGGAGGAGACCTACACCAAAAATGTCTCTTCCTTCTCTAGGCTGCATTGTTGTCTCCTCTCTGCAGGACTTTACCTTACTTCACATCTTGTATCAGCTTTCCCCATTAGATTGCAGTCTTCTTGAGGGTAGGGACTATTTTTGTACTTCTATTTGTAGTACTGAAATTTTATACAGTGGTGGTACATAGTAAGTGCTTAATAAATGCTTGCTGACTGACAGATTGAAGAGGATGGTCAACAGTGTCAAATGTTGTAGAGAGGTCAAGAAGGATGAGGACTGAGAAGCAGCCATTAGATATGGCATCAGAGTTTATCATCTCTAAGGATTCTTCCTACTCAAAGTCCCCAAAGACACTAAGACCCACAGTTATTGTCCTTCATACCCTAGAGGACCCTGACATCAGGAAGGTGATGCCATGACTTGCAAGTGAACTGGATTTAAGTGAGGGAGGGCTATGAAAAGTCACCAGACTCACTATTTCTTCCGCCATCTGGGTCCTGTGGCCAAATATAGGTCAGGATGACTAGAGACGGCCCCACCCCATGTTTGCACACAGGCATGGAAAGCAACGTCAACATAACATTGTTCCTGATGAGTAGCTGCAGTTACTTCAACTAGGCTTTGTCCTACCCTTACCAAGCACTCAGTTGATGGAAAGGGGGGAAAGCTTCATGGAAACCTGACAAGGAAGGGAAACAGTTTCATGGGAAAGTTTGTCATGTGTGGGATGGCTGCTTCCTTTTTGAATAGAGTTCAATACACATAGCAAGTCTAGGCTGCCTTGACCTGTCATCTCTTATTTATTTGACGATCATTTATTAACCACCTCTGTGTAAGGCACGATACTGGTACGTGTCCTATGTGGACTTTAGAGCCTCAAACTGGAACCAGTACAGATACCCATAAACACCTCTTCACTCATCACAATAGCGATCCAAGGGGAGAAAGATGCAGGGGAAGACATGATAAAATACAATGACATCATGTCTGGAGGGCCATGTCCCTGTACTGTGACCGATGTATTATTGCGATATATTTTTTTCTAATGACAGAAGAAGCTGACTTTGAGTCAGAAAATAAAGTGGTTGCTGAGCACGTGTTCAAGTACTATTATTGCATAAAAACTCATGAATTAGAATCCATTTTAGAAAAAGCCTTCCAAATTAGGTAAGTAAAAAGTCTGCATCATAGAAGAACTTTTAATGCCCTGGAGGTTGACTACTTTTAAATAGATGGATAGTAACAAAGTGTTGCAAATAGCAGTATTGCTAACAATCCTGTTTTAAAGAAATGTGATGGGACAGCTAGTAACGTAGTGAATACAGCATGTGCCCTTGAGTCAGGATGACCTGAATTCAAATTCAGCCTCAGACACTTACCCGCTGTGTGACCCTGGCCAAATAAAAGAAAACGAAAAGAAACTAACACTATAACTTACACAGAAGATACTGACCTACATTGATAGAGGGAATTATCTCATCTGGGAATTCCCTATACCAATAGGGAAGCCAAAGATCAAAGTCCTATCTTTGACTTCTATTTCTACACTTTATCTCCCCAATTAGAGTGTAAGCCCCTTTGAGGCAGGGACTATTTCACTTTTGCCTTCGTGTCCTCAATTCTTAATACAGTTCCTGACACATAGTTGGTACTTAACAAATGTTTTGAATGGATGGATAAATTCAATTCAATACACATTTATTAAGCATCTCCTGGATATCAGACACCATACTGGCTGTTGGGATACAAAAAAGAAAGACAATTGGTGACCTCAAAGAGTTTACAGTCTGTTAGGGGAAAGACAATGCCTAAGGTAAACTTGGAAAGCAGAGTGGAGTCTGAGGATATGGGAAGGGCGCAAATATTCAAAACTGAGTCAGTTAGAGTGGGCTGAGATGTGAAGGGATCAGCTTCTCCTGGGAGAACCATTTAGTTCCCTGGAGCTGAAACCAAGCAGAGCTGCAGATGGAGAGTGGAGGGAGCTGAAAGTCAAATCTTACCCTCTTGAAAGGAAACCAAATTGATTACAAATTAATATGCAAGTGGATATTATCATTAAGGTACTTGAATATTACACTTACTTTTTGCAATCTTTTTTATGCTATTTCTTAGCTTAGAAGTTTATTCCTCTTCTTTTAGATTGATTATTTTTTATACTAAGGGATTCATGCAAAGATGAACTTGGTTAAATGATTTGGTTATTCCAAATGGGAGAAGGGCTCAGGAAGTTTTCTTTACCTCAGTAAAATGAAGAAAGGTCAGTAAAAGAGGTCAGTCCAAAAGCTCTGACAGAGACAGCTTTTGTTTTAAGTGGGAATTGGTAAGAAGTTGTATGAAGATGGAATGAAGTTAAGTGAACCACGGGAAATTCAGACCTATCACTTTGGCCTCTTTAGTGCAATTTCCAGCTTATGGCATATCCAAATGCGACTGTAAAGTATGACTTATTGATTCATATCCTGAGTATGGTTCTGACACATTTATATTAGCCTAGATTCTTTAATACAGCTAACTGTAGTTTTGTTGCTAGGGATGCAAGGAAAAAGAGATACAGTAGCTACTCCAGTATTGGAAGATTACCTTGGAGATTGTAAAGAGAAAACACAAAAACTCAATTATGGGCCTCCTATAGATTCAATTGACAGTCAAAACCACTCACATCTCAAAAGTAGGCAAAGATGAACATGTCTGTATTAAATCTTTTACAGATCATAAACTTTCAAAGAGCTGGCAAGAAAGGACTCAAGTTGTTTCCATGCAAAATGTCTCAACTGGGCTGCATACAGCTATGGCAGAAAATGTTGTAGTGGGTGTGGGAAGGACTTTGATTCTCATAAATTTGTGTCTTCAATATAATCTGATCAATGACAGGTGACAGTTACATCGAACATGTGTTCCATGTTTATATTTATCAATCTAGGATTATAAATTATCAACCCAAAATTCCTTCATAAGACAGTCATGACACCTAATCCTTACATTTGTTTTTCTCATGATTATCTTATTAATTTTAATACATTATAATTTTATATTTCAAAAAAATTGAGGCTTAAGAGACATATGGTACATAGTGTCTCAAGAGTAGCATTCTCTGAAGGGAAGGAATGATCTCTGAATGGTTTTAGCAGCTGGGAAGCATGAAGCCTCTTGGTCACATGTGGCCTTCTAGGTCCTTGGGTAGTCTTTTAACTGACTCCAAGTTTTACAGAACCAATTCTTTTATTAAGGCAATTTGTTCTGTGAAGTTTGGATTCAGTCAAACGGCCCCACTTGAGAGCTAGAGGGCCATATGTGGCCTTGAGGTTCCCCACCCCTGGCATCGAATCATCACAAACCAATTCCCTAATGATGATAACTGTCCTGACTGAATTATTTTAATAATAGCCCAGAGGTAGAAGATGCCTTTGTTGGAAAGATACGTAAGTGCTATTTTTCATTATCACCTCCCCACCCTCAGACCTCATAATGCTATCAGTGGGACACATAGGAAGGAAAATACGTGGATACCCTAAAACAGAACAGTCGTACTATCTTTCTACAACAAAATCCTGACTTCTTCCTTTCTTTCTTTGCATTCAATCACTCTGTGTCTGAAATAATACAAGGTGTTAGTCTTCTTATATCAAGAATAATTATTTTTATGTGTATATGTAGACACATATACATATATATTGGAAAGAATTCTGGACCTGAAATCAGACAGCCTGGTTTTGTTTTGAGTGGTGGCTACAACAGTAAGTTGCTGTCACCTTAGGCAAATCACTTAAGTTCTCTGAATCAGTTCTTATATGTATAATGGAATAATACTTTCATTTCCTACCTCCAATTTAGCTCCTGTCACATATTTCAGTTAAACGGACTCTACAATACTTATTGAAAAAAAAGAATAATTATTTTAATTGTATTTTATTTTTCCCTAATTGCATGTCAAGACAATTTTTAGCATTCATTTTTACAAGATTGTGAGTTTCAATTTTTTCTCCCTCCCTCCATCCCCTCCTCCTTCCTAAAATGGTGGGCTATTGGATATAGGTTAATCATGTGCTATCATGTAAAACATATTTCCATATTAGTCACAGTTGTGAAAGAAGAACTAGATCAAACAGAAAAAAATGAAAAAGACAAAAGTAAGTGAAAAAAGTATGCTTCAGTCTGCATTCAAAGTCCATCAGTTCTTTGTCTAGAAAGTGCTGTCCTTTGTACTTATCTCGGATTATTGTGTTGCTGAGAGCTGAGTCATTCATAGTTGATCATCACGCAGTGTTGCTGAGGCTGTGTAAAATGTATCCCTGGTTCTGCTCATTTCACTCAGCATCAATTTGTACAAGTCTTTCCAGGTTTTTCTGAAATCGGCTTGTTCATCATTTTTTATCGCAGAGTAGTAGTCCATTACATTCATATACCACAGCTTGTTCAGCCATTTCCCAATTTCCCAACTGATGGGCATCCCCTCATGTTCCAATTCTGTGCCACCACAGAAAAGGCTACTATAAATATTTTCCCATGTTGATGCTTTCCCCCTTTTTTATGATGTCTTTGAAATACTGAACTAGTAATGATATTGCTGGATCAAAGGATACACGTCCCAAATTTCTCCCCAGAATGGTTAGATCAGTTCACAACTCCACCAACAGTGCATTAGTGTCCCAATTTTCCCATATCTTCTCCAACTTTTATCATTTTCCTTTTTTGTCATACTAGCCAAACTGATTGGTGTGAGGTGGTATCTCAGAGTTATTTTAATTTGCATTTTGCTAATAAAAAATGATTTAGAGCACTTCTTCATATGCCTGTAGGTAGCTTTGATTTCTTCATCTGAAAGCTGCCTGTTCATATCCTTTGACTTTTTATCACCTAAGGAATGGTTTGTATTCTTATAAATTTGGTTCAGTTCTCTATATATTTGAGAAAAGAGACCTTTATCAGAGCAGTTGCTACAAAGATTGTTTCCTAGCTTGCTGCCCTCCATCTAACCTTGGTTGTATTAGTTTTGTTTGTACAAAATCTTTTTAATTTAATATAATCAAAATTATTTATTCTATATTTCATAATGCTCTCTATCTCTTGTTTGGTCATGAATTTTTCCCTTCTCCATAGATCTGACAGGTAGACTATTTATTTTATCATTGATATTACTTCATTGTCTAAATTACTTTTTAGCAAGATTATAGTTTCCTTCCTTATCTTTTTTAATTAGGTCAATTTTTGCTTTTGCTTAGTCTGAGATCAGGATTGATGTTCCTGCCTTTTTTGTTCATTTTTACTTCAGGTGAAGTATAATAATTTCTGCTCCAGTCCCTTTCCTTTACTCTACGTGTGTCTCTGCCTTTTGTGTTTCTTGTAAACAGCATATTGTAGGATTCTGGTTTTTGATCCACTCTGCTGCTACCATTTTATGGGAGAGTTCATCCCATTCACATCCACAGCTATGATTCCTAACCGTGTATTTTCTTCCATCCTATTTTTCTTCCTGTTTGTCCCCTCTCTCCTTTCATCCTTTCCCTCCTTGATAGTGTTTTGCTTCTGTCTACAATCTCCCCCAGTCTGCCCTTTCTTCTGTCAGTTCCCCCACTCTTTTACTTAATTTCCTCCCCTCTTACTTTCCTGTTGAGTAAGATAGATTTCTGGTGTATATTATTCTCTCTTAGAGCCAATACTGATGAGAGTAAGGTTCAAATAATGCCCATCGCCTGCCCTACCATGTTTCCCTCCATGGTAATAGGTTTTTTTGTGCCTTTTCAAATGCAATAATTTACCCCATTCTACCTCTCCTTTCCCTCTGCACTCAGTGTACTCCTCTTCCTCATCCTTTAATTATTGTTTTTATGTCATTCCCTCAAATTCACCTTACATCTGTACCCTCTATGTATACTCCCTTCCAGCTGTATTACTAGTGGTACAATTTTTAAGAATTACAAGTATCATATTTCCATGTTGAAATGTAAATAGTTCAGCTCTCTTGATTCCCTTGTATTTTCTTTTTCCTTTTTCCCTTTTTTGGCTTCTCTTGGGTCTTGATATAGGAGATTAAATTTTTTATCCATTTCTGGTCTTCTCCTTATGAATGCTTGAAATCACTATTGTGCTATAAGAAATGACCAACAGGAGGACCTTCAGAAAAGCCTGGAAAGACTTATATGAACTGATGCTGAGTGAAATGAGCAGAACTAGGAGAACATTATACACAGTAAGAGCCACAGTATGAGAGGACTGTTTCTGATAGACTTAAGCCTTCACAGCAATGCAAGGATGTAAAATATTCTCAAAGGACTCTTGAGGCAAATTTCCATCCACATCCAGAGAAAGAACTATAGAATTGGAATGCAGAGTGAAGCATTGTGTTATATTTTGTCTTGTTTTTTTCTCATGGTTTCTCCCATTCATTTTCATTCTTCTGTGCAACATGACTAATGTGAACATGTATTTAATAAAAATGTATGTGTAGAACCCATATAAGATTGCATGCTGTCTCAGGGAAGGAGGGGGAGAAAATTTAAGATTTATGGAAGTGATTGTTTAAAACTGAAAACAAATTAATTTAAAAATAAAAATAAATAAATATATTTTTTTAAAAAATGAAACCTTGAAATCCTTCTATTTTGAATGACCATTTTTTCCCCTTAAAATATTATGCTTAATTTTGTCAGTAGGTGATTCTTGCTTGTTCTCTTAGCTCCTTTGTCTTTGGAAATATCGTGTTCCATGATCTCCAGTTCTTTAATGTTTAAAGTCCTGTGTAATCCTGATTGTGTCTTCCTGATATTTGAATTAATTCTTTTTGGCCACTTGCGGTATATTTTCCTTGACCTCATAGTTCTGAAATTTGACTATAATATTCCTTGGAGTTTTTATTTTGGGATCTCTTTCCTGAGGTAATCATTGGATTCTTTCAATGCCTATTTTGCTTTCTGGTTCCAGGCCATCAGGGTAGTTTTCCTTGATAATTTCCTGAAAGATACTGTCCAGATCCTTCTTTTGATTATGGCTTTCAGGTAGTCCAGTGATTTTGACATTTTCTCTCCTGGATCTATTTTCCAGGTCAGTTGTTTTTACAATGAGTTATTTTACATTTTCTTCTATTTTTTCATTTTTTCAAATTTGTTTGATTGATTCTTGATGTTTCATAGAGTCATTAGTTTCCACTTGCCAAATCCTAACTTTTAAGGAGTTGTTTTCCTCAGTTAGCTTTTGCTATTCCTTTTCCCTTTGACCAATTTTACTTTTAAGCAGTTGTTTTCTTTTTTCAAGTTGTTGAGTCTTTCCCCACAGTTCTCTTGCATCACTTTCCTTTCTTCTCCTAATTTTTCTGCTGCCTCTTTGATGGTTTCTTAGCTCCTTTTTGACCTCTTCCATGAGTTCTTTCTAGGCTTGAGACCACTTCTTTGGGGCTTTGCATGTAAGCAATTTGACATTGTTGTCCTCTTCTGAATGATTATCAATAGTAACTGCTGCTGTTTCCCTCCCAGCCTCATGTCTTTCTTTTCCTTGGCCTCTTTAAAGGGGCCATGCCCTGGCTGCTTCTTAAACAGGCCAATTCAGTGAATGGGTGTTGCCTCACCCTAAGTGAGACCTTGGCCTGAAGGGCCCAAGGGCTCCCACTGTATCCTGGGTCATCTCCAGTCATCCTGATGAATACCTGGTCACTGGATTCAGGCGGCTCTGGAGGAGTGAGGCTGGTGACCTGCACAGCCCTTCCTCACTCAAAACAAAGTCAAGTCCAAGTCATGTCATCACTTCTCTGATGGCATGGTCTGCTTCGGCAATGAAGGATGAACACAAACAATCCTCTTCTGAGTTTGTGTCTTGCTCTTCCCTGTCATCATGACAACTTCCTATGGTCAGATGCTTTGTTTGTTGTTGATTCTTGCTCCTCTTTTGTGGCCTTTATCCTTTCTTTTAAACTTGAGCTCTCCTCCTGGGGTAGAAGGCTTCTTGTAGCAGGGGTTGCAGACTGGAGCTGTTTACCTGGTATAGCACTGACATTGCCCTGAAGCCCATGGGGGACCCTCGTGTCTGGCGCTGCACTAAGGGGTTGGAATGGTGGGCAGCTGGCACTACTGGAGGCTGTAGGAGTCTGGCAGCTTACCCGGTGCTGATCTGGAGTCCTAGTGCAGGTATCTAGCATGTGCTAAACCTGGGTATTTCTGCATTTCCCCAGGGCTACACTGAAACATGTGGAGGTTTGGCCACTGGAGTCTGTCTGTTTGTCCAGGACTATGCTGAAGTGTATGACAATTCTCAGAGCTGGGGTCTGCCTGGTTCCCTGGCTATGCAGAGGCACATCAGGGTAGGGCAGGGGAGGTCCTGGTATGGGAAGTTTGCCTGCTCCACTACCCCAGAGCTCAGAATCTCTTGCTGACTTGCTAAACTGGGGCTTACTGCTGGCTTGCTAGGAT
Organism: Notamacropus eugenii; assembly: GCF_028372415.1. Lineage (NCBI taxonomy): Eukaryota > Metazoa > Chordata > Mammalia > Diprotodontia > Macropodidae > Notamacropus > Notamacropus eugenii. The sequence continues at coordinate 469,396,047 of NC_092875.1, forward strand.
TCTTCCTGTCTTGGACTCTGCTCTCCTATTCCCTGAGCAGGACAGACCTTCCCTGCTGATCTTTCAAGTTTCTTGGGCTAAAAGATTGTTTCACTCCATCTTTTTGCTGGTTCTACTGTTCCAGGATTTGTTTTGGGCATTATTTGATGGGTTTTTGGAGGTTTATATGGGACAGTTGCAGCAGTTTGTGGCTTATTCTGCCATCTTGGTTCCAATAAGCACATAACTTAAGAAGAATAATTATAATGACTTGCATTTAAATAAATTTTAATGATTATAAAACACTTTTAACACAACATTTCTGGGAGGTAGGCATGATTAGTTTTCTCATTCACATTTGTTGTTCAATTATAATTCCAATTTTACAGCTAGGTAAATTGAGGTATAGAGATAAACAATTTGCCCAAGGCCACACAGCTAATAATTGTTAGCCTGGGGTAGGTTGTACGAGTGTTATTTTTCTCATTTTGCAGATGAGGAAACTGAAGCACACAGGAAAGGTACTTGCACAAGCATGAGATAGAGGACTCAAAGCCAGATTTCCTAACTCCAATTCTGGAACTCTCTCCACTATGTCACACTGTCCCCTCATAACTCATAGCATTGCTTCTTCTTCCCTAAAAGCATTAGTTAAAGAAGTACCCTGCCTGTCATGAAATACTGGTGCACTTTCCAAACATAAATGGCCACAACTGTTTTCTTCCAGCCCCAAGTATCCCAATATACTTCCTTTGCTGCTGACATGTATCAAAGATCTACATGGGCAACTGTGTGGTGCAGGGGATAGAGTACCTGGTCTGGAGTCAGGAAAATTCATCCTTCTGAATTCAAATCCACCCTCAGACACTTACTAACTGTGTGACCCTGGACAAGTCACTGAACCCTGTTTGCCTCAGTTTCCTCATCTGTAAAATGAGCTGGAAAAGAAAATGGCGAACCACTCCAGTAGCTTTGTCAAGAAAACCCCAAATAGGGTCACAAAGAGGGGGAATAACCAAGCAACATTTAATAAGTCCTTGTACTGTATCACCAGGTCATGGAAGGCAAGGAGCTTGCTCAGTTTCTAGTGTGGAAAGTGCCCAGTGTTCTTGGGCTGTTTTGCTTTTTTTAAACTGCATCTTTGAATTGAGCTGCCTCAGCAGATGGGGGAAAAGCTGACTTCTAGATTAGCAAGAATTTCAGCCCAGCCCTATGCATTACACAAAGGAGAACCTAAAGTGCTATTGGATTGTGGGCTGTTAAAGCTAGCCCTTCATAAATGTTTGTTGACTCAGACGTTTCTTTTCCATTTTACAAATCTCCTATGTATTAATCCTGAGAGTGTGGAAGTAATACATCTTGTTCACTGAATGGAACAGCTGAGCTGTGGTAACTCCTCGTACAAATGACTTGGAAAATGCCTTCTGTGGGGAACACAAGCGAATAGGGCAGTTCCATTTAATACCTACTTTTAGAAAACCAACTTTCCATTATAGAAGTTTGTGATTTCATATGCAAGCTTCTTTTCCTTAGAGTATAACTACGGAATAAAGCTTTAACAAAAGAAGCATTATATGAACCAAGTTGTTTTCAGAGGAAAGTATCTATGATGAGTGAAGCATCTGGAAATCATGCCATGTAAAAAGTAACAGAAGAAAATGAGGCTGTTTAAAAAGGGAAAGGAAGGAAAATGATAAATGTTTTAAAATAGATTCATATCTTATGCACAGATCTGGTCATAAAAATATAATAATAATGATAGCTCTTTGCTTAGGAAAGAAGGAAAAGTGTGTGTGTTCATCCTTCGTTGCTAAAGAAGACCATGCCATCAGAGAAATGATAACGTGACTTGCACGTTTTGAGTGAGGGAGGGCTGTGCAGGTCACCAGCCTCACTTTTCCTCCAGAGCCATCTGAATCCAGTGACCAGATATTCATCAGGATGACTGGAGATGACCCAGGATGAGGCAATTGGGGTTAAGGAACTTGCCCAAGGTCACACACAGCTAGTGCATGTCAAGTGTCTGAGGTGAGATTTGAACTCAGGTCCTCCTGACTCCTGCACTGGTGCTCTGTCCACTGCACCACTTAGCTGCCCCAGGAAAAAAGGAAAAGAAGCATTTATTGAGTACCTACTATGTGCCAGATACCACGCTAAGTACTGAGGATACAAAAAGAGGCAAAAGATAGCCCCTGCCCTCAAGAAGCTCACAATCTAATGGGGAAACAATGTGCAAACTAATATGTACTGGGCAAGTTATATACAGGATAAATAGGAAATAGTTAACAGAGGGAAAGCACTCGACATGTCACAACATTGCTGAGAGGTACATGCTATCGTTATCCCCACTGTACGACTGAGGAACCTAAGGCAAATGGAGCTTAAGCAGTTTGTCCAGGGTTATATAGCTAGTAAGTGTCTGAGACCAGATTTGAAGTCAAGTTTTCCTGACTGTAAGTCCAGTGGTCTATGCATTGCACTGCTTTTGTATGGCACATACATGTAGTGTTTTGTGTTTTATAAGAACTTGTTGACTGATTGACTGACTGAACTTTGCCTACAGTAATTCTGTGAACCCAAGTGATTGTTATCAATGAGCAAGGTCAAGTGACACAGCTAATAAAATATTAGAAGGAGTACTTGAACTCAGATCTTTTGACCTAAGGCAGCACGATATAGTAAAAAGGGCGCTAGCTTTGATTCAGAGGTCTCATATTTGAGTCCTAGTTTACATACATAAACCCTTGGAACTTTGGGCAAGTGTTCTTAACTTAAATGCTTTTGGAGATTGTAGAGTTCATGCCTAGAAGTCATTTGACATCACCTAAAGAATGCTGGTGTTTAAAAGATGCTTCCCATTCCAGATACATGCCCTGATGGATTAACTCTGTAGATTGTTCATCCAATTGAAATCATAGTCTAGGCAGTAGACATTCTGCATCTACTTGGTTTTTCCTATATAAATAGTTAAGGCAAACTTTTATAAGTGATCATGGCTCTCATGTAGGAAATCCTGCAAGGTTTTGGGGCTTGAAACAAATTGCATGCTGTCACCTGTAAACTGGAGTGTCTGGAGGAATTCACCATCCACAAAGATCCTTCTTTGACTTTACCTGTGATATACCTTACCCATGACGTGACTACCATCTTCGCTGAGTTTACATTTATCTCAGTGTCTCATGCTTTGCTTGATATTCATAATCATAAGATCATAGGATCATAGATTTAGAGGTGGAAGATACTTATAGATCACTAAGCTGAACATTCTCAATCTACAGATGAGGAAACTGAGACATAGTGAGTTTAAGTGGATTATCCAGGATCACATAGATAGTATCTGAAGTGAAATTTGAACTTGAGTTTTCCTGATCCCAAGTCCAGCATACTATAGATTATGCCATGTTATGACTGGAAACTAATGTGGATAGGGATTAAACCAAAGAATCTCTAGAATCCCTGTCAACTCAAAGATTCTATGGTTTTATGCTATCATGGTAGAGACTGGAAAGATTGGGTCCATGGGAGGCTGCCCAGGTGAGGTAGATCTGAGTCACTGTGAGAGCCCAGATAAAAGAGGAGGTAATAGGTCCCAGAGGTGATGTAGGGACCCCACAAGAGGCAAGCCACATCAAATTTACCTATTTGTTATAGAGTCAGTGCTGGTTATAAATGTTGAGGCAGCAATGAGGTCCAGGGTGTTCAGTTTGGGGATATGGAGCAAATGATAAAAACAACCCCAGCTATTCATGAAATGAAAGTCTAGTGCTACTGGTTTGGAGAAATGGATTAATTCCAAGGTCTGATGACAGGACAATTTTGTCCCTCTTAGTACCTTGTAATGGTGGAAAGAAGAAGAAAGATGATAGATATTGCTTTATATCTGTGCGCGTAGAGCCAAATCAATATTGATAGGGAATCAAATGATTCCCAAAGGAAACTAGATTTTGTGGAAGTTTTGGATTTCCTACTTTTGGATAAGCAAAGCTCTTAATACGCTTTACCTTACCCAAGCAGTACAGACTTACAGGGAGAAGGAAAACCATACTCTATCACTGGTTCTCTCCATACTCATTAGGAAGGATTCTGGGACAGAGCAAAAAGGAATGGCTTTGAAAGACAGAAGACAGAGGTTCAACTCCCACCTGTCACATGACTTTGGCAAGTTCACTTTATACCTCTGAGTTTCCGTTTTCTATTTGTAAATGAGAATGGCAATACTCCTAGGTACTTCACTGGGTTGTCATGAAGAGGGCATTTTTATAAACCTTGTAGCAGTGTAAAAATGTAAGCCATTATTTCATTCCCATCCTCCCCCTCCCCCCCAGCCTGCCCCAATCTGTACAGCTGGATAACATCGACCTGGAGCTAATACAGAATGAGTATGACTGAAGAGGGAGTTCTCTCAGACAGCTGAAGCATGCTGGCCTGGGAAACAGAGGGAAGCTGATGGCAATTTGTTTTGTGTTATTTCTAATAGAAATGTCTAAAACAAGAAGAAAGGAAGGGGTCCTTGCCTTCAAGTCTGGAAGTCTTTAGCAGATAATTCTGCAGCCTCCTTTGAAAAACATCTTAGAGCTTTCATGTCTCATTATCATCCAGGAAGCCTGCCAGGTCTCAGGGTTAAAGCTTCTATTACTTGCTAAGAAGCTAGTTGAGACAAATTTTGCATCCTGTGACTGATAATACTGAATCAGTCCTTCAGAAAATAGGGCCAAAGATTTCAATAAGCAGAGAAAGCTCCAGTGGTTTAGGCGATTTCCTTGGGTCAGCCTCTCTACATGTTTTTACTGAGGGCATCCATGGTACATATCAATATGCAAGGCACATTGCGTTCATTTGAATACAATAGATTTGATCATTATCTTCAGGGAGCAAAGCATGGTGGTAGCGACTAGACAAAGCATCAGCTGAATATATACAAACATGAAAGGTTTCCAAAATCATGGACTTCTGGGTTGGAGATTATAAGGTTCTAATTGAAAAAAAATATCTTCTTGATTTAAAGTCAAGTAAGGCCTTATTTGAAGGAATGGAATTTGCCTTGTACATAACATTTTGAATGTGCAGGATATAAGAAAATACATAGAAAAAATTAATTTTACTGGGATTTAAGATGGTAAGCCCATGTTATTGAATAAAATAATAGAAATGGGAAGAAACCTACCCTGCCCTGATCGATTTTTTAAAGTGAATGTATGGATCTTTTCCATTTTGGAGATGCCTCTATGACCTTATCTGCGAAAGTCATCATCTCTTTGATTAATGGTGCTCTACACACAGAATTACTTGTTGGAAAGCAAAGAGTATACCTTGAATATAGTTCTCCACAGATGTGGGGATAAGCTTCCCAAATCATGTATAAGCATTTAAGCTAAGAAGCCATATATTTGATATAGGACAGCCTTTAGTCTATCCACAGACAATTTAGGAATCGTGAAGCCCATAAATAATCGACTGGGTGACTAGGTGGCAACAGCGGATAGTGCCCTGCATTTAGCATCAGAAAGATGTGAATTCAAATCCTTATTCTCGAATCACTTGGCTTCTCAGCCTTAGTTTCCTCATGTGTAAACAGAGAACAATACTAGTAGAGGTTTCCTCGGAGAGTTGTTGGGAGGATCAAATGAGATAATTCAGGTTAAGTGTTTTGCAAACCTTCAAATATTATATAAATGCTAGCTATGTCAGATATAGTATATATCTATATATATCTAGATATATACTATACTATATGTAGGTATATACTATACTATATACTCTATATCCTATACTATATATACATATATACTATATAAATACAATTCTCCTCCTTTGCCAAGGGGTTCACTTTCCCCACAACTCTGAAGTCTTGCATTTTTAGAACACCTCCTGTGTTTTGGACTCCCCTAGAAAAGGAGGTAAACTTGGGTTTGCTAAAGAGGCAACCTGTTTCCCATCAAACCTGCAGTCTGATATAACTCATGGTGTGTGTGTGTGTGTGTGTGTGTGTGTGTGTGTGTGTGTGTTCATCCTTCATTGCCAAAGAAGACCACGCCATCAGAGAAATAATGACATGACTTGCACTTGACTTTGTTTTGAGTGAGGGAGGGCTGTGTACACCACCAGCCTCACTTCTCCTCCAGAGCCATCTGAATCCAGTGACCAGATATTCATCAGAATGACTAGAGATGACCTAGGATGAGGCAATTGGGGTTAAGTGACTTGCCCAAGGTCACACAGCTACAGCTGAGGAAAAAGCACAGGTCTTTGTTCCCTTATGTTCTGCCTCAAACATTCTTCCAGCTTCAGGGATAAAACTCTTCTGTCTTCAAGGGACTGATAGTGGCTAGGAAATTCCTTTCTACCTTCTGAAGACTGGATCTCTGAAGTTTTGAACTTTGGGCTGTGTAATGTTAATGAAAGATCTTCCTCACCCATTAATAGGCCTCAACCGGAGCCCATTAAGGAAAGCTTGAGGAGGGTTGAGGAGGCTTGATTTGTAGGAATGCCTATACCTTTTATTAATTAATGAGGCACTGGGTCATGAGTATAGTGCCCTCCCACTCTGAAAAGTGTGTGTATGTACTCTGAGGGGAGGTTTTACTTTGGTGGCTTCTTTAGAAGAAGGTTCCTGTCCCAGATGAGACTCTGGGCAGCCTAAGGAGCCTCCTGGCTTAGATAGCCCAGATGTTGCTGCTTCTCCCTCAGGTAAATATGTATGTATGCAATGGTCAGACAGTTGGATCTGTCTGTTGATCTGTGATACATGTATTGCTTATGGTCAGACAGTTAGAAGCCCTGTCTGTTGGTCTTTATTTCTCTGCTTGTATTTTCTCTTTTAATGAATGTAATTAAAGTAAATTGTTGACCCCTCAAAAGTTGCTTTCTTCTTAGAGAAGCAGATATAAGAACCCATACAGCAGGGTCTCCTGTGTATGCCAGGGTGCTTGCTGCTACAGGTTGCTAGAGAGGTTCCCTCAAGGCAGGTACTACCCAGAAATTTCCCTCCTCTATCCAGGAGACTGGTTCTCAAATTTGATGTTCTTAAGGAAAACCCTAAGTGGTGGACAGATTTAATCAAATTCTAATGTGCCTGAGGAAACTCTAGGTAGAAACAAAAGAGAGAAGAGAAACCTCCCAAGGTGAACTCAGATATTCGTAAGTCCAGAATTGTTCTGGGCTTTGGATTACATATGTATGAATGAAAACAATACACTAATTAGCATCTGCAAAATTGCATTGAGCCCAAGGTTTTAGATTTCCTAGTTGTTGTGACTATGAACAAATCACTATTTCCTCATCTGGAAAATAGAGGCAAGAAAATTTGCATGATCAGCTTTGCAGTTTTGTTGGGAGAAAAATATTTGGTAAACTTAAAGTAGACCATAAATGTGAACCATCACAACCCCTTCAGTGGGGTTTGCCGTACGTGAGATTATTCCATATGACCCATTTCATATTGCACTCGTTCAGCCACATTTCATTTTCTGTGCCCGCAGAAAGTGGCTCAAAGATGTGGTGGATGTACAAGCACCACAATTTTCTGGTTCCCTGGTCTCAAATTCAAAAGGAAGTTGTTGCTTCTCTGCATGTATTAGAAATAAACCTTCTAAACATTCCCAAGATCCATTGCACGAGTAAAGGCTTTATTTACAGAGATCTGAATTGAGTGGCCTCTTTCTACAGTTCTGGAGATTGGCAATAAAGGGACATTTGGTTTCCAAGAACTTATTGGGAATAATGCCTGTTTTAATTATGTTTTATGGGCAGTGCCTTGGGATGCATGCATTAAAGGGTCTCTATAAAATGGAGATTGGATTGGTTTGGTGAGACTCTCAGAGAAGTTTCCCATCACAGCTGTTTGGAGACAGAGCGACATAATAAACCTAGAAGAGCGCTGTGAGCTGCAGCAATGTCAAGTCTCTATCTTTGGCAGCTCTGCTTTCAATTGCCAAACATGTTGCAGGTACAGAGAAAATGCTTAGGTTGAAAACACCTCCTGGTTCTAAACCAAGGCTTGATGAGTTAGACAATTTGAAGCCGCTTGCTTTATTTATTCTCAAACATTTTAATATATTTTGTTTTTGCATCACTTTAATTTCTGAACATGTTTCTTTCCCCTCTCCTATTCAGTAATGATCCTTCCCTTGTAATAAAGAACGAGAAAAGAAATAGAGGGAGAGAAAAGGAATTCAGCCAAACAACGCAATGTATCAACTGAGTCTGACTACATGTGCGATGTCCCTCCTCCATAGGCCCCCACTTCTGGAAAGAAAGGAGATAGGTACATCTTTTCATTTCGTTTTCAGGCCAAATTTGGTCACAATAATTATGGAATGTTCTGGGGTGTTTGGGTAGTGGGGGGGGGGGGGGTGGCAGGGCAGGGTGGGACTTGTTCTATTTATGTGTATATTGTTTTTCTAGTTCGGCTTGCTTTGCTTATCAGCTGTTCATTTGTCTTCCCCATCATACACCTGCTAACTTTAAATAAATGTCACCAGAGACCTGTGATACAAAAATAAGTAACAAAACAGAGGGAAGATCCCTATGAAAAGGCTCATTTGGGCAGTTTTGGTGAATCATAGGTACAGGGTAAATGAAAATTGAATTGACAAAGGGGAAAACACGACAGGGGTTTTGTTGTCTAGCCTCTTGAGAATCGATGGATCAATGCAGAGTTCTTCTTTTTCTATTTTTCTAATACTCTTTTCTTCCCTTTAAAGAGATGATTTCATACTTTTTTCCTTAAAAACATTGCTCATAAAATAGGAGTCTGGGGCTGCCCTATTTGTATGGAGAGTGGTGAATGTGAGAGAGCCTTGTCCATTAAGCACACAGCCAGAGGGCCTAGATATTCTGTATGGTTTGTAACTGGATAATGGCTCTGCATTAAATGGTGCTAATTCATAATTCACTTTGAAATGAGGCTAGAATGCTACATTTGTGTTGCAGTGGTTGGATTAGAGTACATGCCACAGAAGTAGATGGGGATAGGGACTTGCAGAAGCTATGCCATGGAGTTGTAGTAGCAAGCACTCTAGCACACCCAGGATGGCCTGCTAGCACAGATTCTTTGATCTGCTTTATAAAGGAAAGGCAGTTTCAAAGGGGTTAACCATCTTACTTGAATTACACATAAAGAAGTGAGTATAGAAAATACAAGCAGAGAAAGTAGCACAGAGATTCAACAGACAGGGCTCCGACTATCTGAACAAGTAATACAACCATCTATATGCACCACTAGACTGGAAGAGCACCAACATCTGAGTAGTCAGGGGACTCTTAACAAACCACTACTCAGAGTTCCATCCAGGGAATCAAAAGGTCCTTCTCATAAGCGAATTCCCCCTCTCCCCTGCAATATATCAACCTCCCAGTACATATAACAAAGACACAGCCCCTGATTGACTCAGAGCCAGTAGGCACAAAACTTATGTGACTCAGCACAGCTGCGAATTATCAGAGTTCAAAGGAGATCAATCCTTCAGATGTTTTCAATGAGCCTAGGAAACTGAACTCCAGAAAGAGAACAACAAAAAAATCCCACCTTACTTGGGCTTATAGGAGTACATATGGAATTTCCTCCTCTAGCAATTTCTGGGGATACACAGCTCTGAACGACTTATGCTTTGAGATGACAGAGTCAAATTCTCTTATTGTCCACTGAGGTTAAATTACTGCTGACCCAGGGGATCTTATAAGAAAGAAAATTTGCCTTCTGGTTTTCTCTCTTCTTCCTCTTTACAGAAGATTAGGACTTTTGAAGGGTCTCCCTGAAGGTATTAGAAGAAGGAACAGCCCTCCCTTTCCCTACCTTGACAACATGTCAGCTATGAGCACTTGGGAGCTGGTATAAGTCCAGTCTCCATCATCCTGAGTTGGGGCCTCAGGCCATTGGCTGCCTCTTCTGTTTCATGTTCTTTCTCTGAGAAGAGGTGACTGAATAGTGATCTTAAAATAATGATTGCACATTTTAGAAGAAACCTTGTGGGTCTGAGAGATTGGGAACTGCTGGATTCTCTCTTGGTACTGACTGCATTTTGGGCTAAGTCCCTCAGAACTCCTAAAGTAGTTCTTGGAGGAGACCACTAATAGGAAGATGGGTTCACTTCTGAGTAGCTTTTATAGAATGCATGGATCTGGAGGGAATTGTCACGCCAAAAACAGAGTTAAGGTAAGAGGGAGAATGCCAATTTGACTGTTCTGCAAACTGCTTTATATTTTGAAAGGATAACAACATTTATACATTTCTTCTGCAGCTTATTTAAATCATTGTTAATATGTGCCTGTGTGTCTCCTGTTAAATACTGTGTGTGTGTGTGTGTGTGTGTGTGTGTGTGTGTGTGTGTGTGTGTAGGAACTCAGTAACTACACTTGATTTATGTTGTACATCACGCACTTTTTCATCTTCCTTCCCCTTTTGGTATGATGTCTGACATCACTCAAACAGGCAAATTTTCCCTGGGACTCTAGGGTGTAGATGTGTAGAGACATAGAGTTTGAGAAAGACCTTAACCTTTCAAAGGCAGGCTCCCACAGGAATGAACCTATCCATGTATGTATGGGGCCAAAACTGAGAGGGATGCCTTAGTGAGATGAAAAGCCCAAGAGACAGAGTCTCTGGGTAATTAATAATCAGTGTTTTAATTAGGCTAACTGATAATAAATTTATGGTCAGTGGTTTCTCTTGGTAACCAAAGAGAAAACCATGAAGATCCCAAATGCTTAAATACTTTTGGAAAAGAGGATGCCCCTGACAGGTGAAAATCAACCTTGGTTGGTGAACAATTAATGAGCAGGTGGGCTGAAAGCCTTTGGCTCTTCCTGCTGAGATCGTGGTTTTACCATGAGAATTGAAAAGAGAATCCATCTCTACTGAGACAACCCTAGTTGATTTTCTCCTTCATAAGCTGGGTCACTAAAAACTCCAGTGGAGGACTGCCAGGACCTGGTCTTAATGCTTTGGGGCAGGAATTCACCTAGATTAGATTCTATTTACACTCTAAACAGAAGTAAAGTCTCCTACTTGGGTGGGGTCCTACCCAAGTTCCAGGAGCATGTTCCCTGAGAATTCAAGCAATCTTATTTATCAGCAATGTCCTTCAGAGACTGACTTACAGGGGATAGTCACTGAATGAGGAAATACAGAGAAAAAGCCTTCATTCTAATTTAATTATTTGTTATTAATATAATAGAAAATAATAATTTCCCTCATTAGTGTACAGGGAAAGCGTGAGTGCCCTTGGGCCCAGAAGCAGTTCATATTGCACATAAACAAATTCCTCCTTAATCTGTGCCCCACCCCACCTTGTCACTGAGGCATTGTGGCACATAGGCTTATGACAGAACATTCAACAGGAAGATGATGGAGCATGGAGAACAAAGGCTTAACATACCTAATTTGGGAAAGTGATACAGGATACAGATTGTATGTACATTTAAGAAGAAAGAGCAAGAATATAGAAAGATATATAAGGAAGTGGTATTGAGTACTTATAAGCATTTCTACTTGACCATTGAACAGGATAGACCAAGGCAAATAATTCCTGTGAAGATCCACTTCTCCCATTTCCACTAATGTAAAGGAGAAGAATGAGTGGGAAAGCATCAGCACTGGGAGTTTAAAGATGGCAAATAATAATTGAAACTTGGGAGCTAATGCTGTTCCAGGGTTTGAATCCAAGCACCCAAACTATGTTTCCTTCTTCACTATTCAACTTCCTTTGGATGTTGGCCATGAACTACCTGAAGACTTCATTCTAATCATTCGTTTGGTGTTCCTGAACTCCTTAGTTGACTTATCTACATGGCAGGTAGGATCTATGCTGTCCAGTACTAAATCTAAGTCCAAGATACCTAGCCTACATGGTGGCTGTTTTTTAATATATTTGCTTTTTACTTCTTTGATTTCTATGGTTAAGAGCAAGGAACTGGACACAAGTAAGCCGTATTTGTGTGACTGATGACATTCTTTAATGCTTTTAATTGAATTTCATCAAAACTTAGCAATGAAAGGAATAAGATAGTTTCCTGGTTGGTGGAGATGCTATAAGCCGTAAGAGTTAATTTTTATAAATCATCACATATTGCATAACAAGACTAACAAGACAGATACTACTATCTACAGAAAAGGCTAGGATAAAACGACAGAAGTTGCTCACTCTTGGAGAACCATAGAGAGCTTGGTAGTTCTCCTATGGTGTCCCCTTTTGTTGGATGGAGGACGTAACTGCCTGGGTGAAGATGGGGCTGTTAGCCATTGGCCTTCAGCAATGAATGGTCCCAGTTATTTGGCCAGAAGTATCCCATAGTGGTTAAGCATGGAAAGGAGATGCTATCTACATGGTAATCACAGTCTTTCATAGAATACGATAGAAATGGTAATGTCTCCATGGATTGCTCCACAAGTTCTCTCAAAGTTACCTCAATTACCATCACCACCAAGTGACAGACTCAAAGTTTGTTTTTGTACTTGAAGTCACTGTTCTATCCAGATTATAAGACAAGAAGCAACTGGGTTGTTTCTTCACATCTGAGTCAAAAGCTGACAAGAGACAAGTTATCTGAATCAGGCAGCAAACACAGTGGTCTCTGCTTTTCCCAACACTAACTTCCTTTTCCTCTTCATTAGTAAATGTTTTTGAAGCAACAATTGTCTACAAGATGCTGTGGTACGTGTTATAAGATCTAGCTGTTTCACAGTAACTTTTCCATTTGAACAAGCCTCAACTTTCTCTTACCTCTTCTCTATTTGGACAGAAAAAGACAGAAGACCTTATCATATTTAAATAGGTTGCTATGTTTTTCTGGAAGAGGTGATTAACACACACACAATTGTTGCCAGGCCTAGAGGCCTGTGGGCTACCCGAGTCTTCCCTTACCTCTATCGGAGGTCTTCGGCTGGCCAAACCGGATGCTCGTATGAGAGAAAGGACGTTCCAGAGTTGAACAAGGGTTGAGCTTTATTTCAGGGTCTAGTTACAAGTGCAGGGGAATTCTTCCTTAGGAGGGAGCAAAGAATCTCCCAAGGAGGCAAAGATTTTACAATAAGAGATTGGAAGTAGAAGTGTAAGTGGGGAGAGAGGGGGAGGGGAGAGAGGAGAGAGGAAAAGCGGAGCCTTGTGTCCTCACACGTGGCCCCTCCGCCCAAGAGAGCTTTCAGGCTTTCCTGATCCTACTTAAGCTCTCCAGCCGCATAGTTTGCATCTGAATACCGTGCCTGTTAGGTAACTAGGTGTGCCCAGATCCGGGACAATCTCGAGGGCGGGGAGAGCTCTCTCCCATCACGTCTCTCACGGGAAGAGGCGGAAATACACGAGATTGCTCGGTTCACCTCGATTCCCAGTCGTTTTCCTGGGGGGCCTTGTGAGAACTCTAAGATTTAGAAGTTCCCACCTTTACCCGCCCAAGACTGTCCACATGGAATTGAGCTTCCATCCCCAGCAAATTGTCTTTGCTTATCCTTTCAATTCCCTGTGATGGTCTGTCATGCAGATAATCTTGAAGCTTTGATTAACCTCAAGGACATGCCATATCCCCAGCATGGTGGGGAGGGGCATTAACAGGGGGTCTTCTGTCAGCATTACCCCATTCCTGGACAGCCCTTGCCCCCTGACAATCCCAGCTTATCTGATTTAAGCAAATCGGCAAGAGCTTAACCCCTACAGATACGAATCACAATCCTCTTTAATTCTGAGCAATTCTGGTCTATACTTTCCCTAAAATGCTCCATACACTGTCTATACAATGTGTTGGAAGCCTCTTTCTTGTTCTTTGAATATCTTGGTCATGCACCCACCAAGTAGGCATCCACCAAGCAGGCTGTTGGAATGGTAATTTAAATGGGAAGATCTTTCCCATTCATTAATAGGCTCATGTGACTTGCTTAAGTCACATGGAAGCCTGAGTAACATGGAACAGGAAGGGGTGGAGAAGGGAGGGTGGAACAGGAAGAGGCAGAGCTAGAGCAGAGCTGAGAGGAAGTTGGTCAGAGAGCAGTTAGAGCTGGGAAAGGCAGCAACTAATGTGAGTGGGAGAGCTTGTTTGTGATTTGTTTAATGGAGCTGGTTTGTGGGAAGCCTAACAGAAGGAAGGCTCTGGGCTGGTGTTGTCCTCTGCATTGTTATTGTGTATAGATTTCTTTGTTGTTATGGTGGATTTGATTTTCTGATGCTGGGATTTGGTTTTCTGGTGTCTGAATAAATGTTTTTCTTCTGCTTTCTATATGGAGAGACTACTGTATTTCATGATTCAGAACTGTGCTGGCACATTCATGGCTGCCGTAGTCGCTGTGAATATCGCATTGGTGCTACAGCTGTTTGTTCATCTGTTGTCTCAAATTAGATAATGGTATCAAGTACATACTTTAAGGTGCTGTATAGATGCTGGTCGTTGTTATTATCTCATATTCTGCCTTTGTGACTTATCTACCTCTTATTCTAGTTGTGCATGTCCTTCATAAGATCTTTTAAACCACTGATGTCCAATTCATCACTGGTGACATAGGGCAACCTACTTATACCTATGATACATCTTTGAATCACTTTTTGGATTGATTATGAGATAGATATTTCTGAGATGATGGTTTTCCGTGACTTGTTTTCCTATAGAATCAGAGATCCAGGGCTGGAAAGGACCTTATGGGTCGTGTAGTCCAACCCTCTCATTTTACTGATGAGAAAACAGGCCTAGAGACATTAAGTGAATTGCTCAAGGTCCCACAAGTAGTAAGTGTCAAAAATGGGATTTGAACCCACGTCTTCTTACTCCTGAGCCAGTGTTCTTTCTACTATTCTATGGGCCATCGGTTGAAGAAATTGTGGCAATGGAAGAGTTGTGATATAAAGGATGAACTTTTGCAGGACCAAACAGATTGAGATAATTGAAAACACCACACATTCCCCTAAATGTCTTCCACCCTATTTGTTCCTCAGGTTCCTATGACCATCTGTGGCACCTTGAAAATTTTGAGGATCTTTCCCTCCCAGACTGATATTCATGTTATGGTAAATTAGGCCATCTTTTGTTTCAATTCTTACCTAATCCATAGTCATCAAATGGGCATTGTCTCAGACAAACAGAGGCATAGGAAAGACCTTAATTTAGAAAGACCAAGGTCACCCATTGTATCTGGACCATTGACGGTCATCTTGACTTTTGTCTTGATACTCTGTTTCGATGACTGTTGAGGTAAGAGTGAGGCTGATAACTTTGCACAACTCTGCCTCATTTAAATCCAAGTCACCTACAAGTTAAGGCATCACCCTCATGATGTCATTGGTCCTTTTCTAGAACAAAGGATGAACAACCAGGTACATAAACTGGTAGGGACTGAAATTGTCTGCTGTCTAATGAGTCAAAACCAGCATATCCTTTAAGAAAGTGGTTGATGTTTCATAAGAGACCCTGAAGAACTGCAGTTAAGGCAGAATAAGTATTGACTTCCGGATGATTTTGAACAGAAGTGTCCCAAAAGACCCAAGTCAGAAAGACAGAGTTGCAAACAATGGTGAGCAGTGAGACAGCTAAATAGAGTGGTGTATAGCATACTGGAATGGGAGTCAGGTAGATCTGAGTTTAAATACAGCCTCAGATACTTACTAGCTCTGTGATCTTGGGCAAGTCATTTCACCTCTGCTCCATCTATAGGAAATAATAATAATGCCTACCTTTTGGGGTTGTTGTGAGGCTAAAATGAGATATTTGTAAAACACTTTGTAAACCTTGAAGAGCTACATAAATAGTTGCTCATTATTATTAGAAAATGAGCTTATTTGCTCTCCAACAGACTAGATGAATGCCTAATGTGTCAAAGACTATAGGTCACATTGGGGATAATAAGATGGGGGTATTCATATCAGCCACAAATTCAAAGATCACTAGTTCTTCAGGCATTTCAGAGACCAGAGAATATGCTTTTCAAATGAAACAAACATCTCTCTGTCTCTCTCTCTCTCTTTCTGTCTCTCTGTTTCTCTCTCTCTCTCTCTTTTTCTCTCATACACACATATACACACACGCGCACACACACATGCACTTATATACAAGGTATCCTAAAAATCTGGTGCTATTTAAAGCTTTTATAACTTCAAAAGTATATATGCTACACATTTACTAAAAACCTTGTGAAAGATCTTGATATATTTGTTGTTTTTCAATGGTTTCCATCATGTTTGACTCTTCGTGACCTCACTTGGGCTTTTCTTGGCAAAGATACCAGAGTAGTTGTGCTTCTCTGGCTCATTTTACAGACAAGGGAACTGAGGCAAATGGGTTAAATGACTTGCCCACAGTTGCCCAGCTAGTAAGTGTCAAAGTCTGGATTTGAAGTCAGGTCTGACACTCTATCCACTGCACTATCTAGCTGCTGTAATTCTTGAGGCATACATGACAGTTTTGATGTGACTCACAAGAAAAATTCTAATGGACATAGATCAGATGACTGACGTCATCATGCAAGTGGACCTCCTCTATCAATCCACTGAGACCATTCACTGGTCTGAGGAAATGTCAACTAGAAACTGTTGTGCTTACAATGCATCTTGTTAAAATTAAAAATTTACTCTTCAAAACTCATAGAACTAAATAAATATATAAAGAATGTAAATATTTAAAGTTTTAAGAGAAATTTTGAAAGGACTATTTTATATACACTATGTTATATATGAAAGAAAATTTTAATTTGATCCCTCCATGTGATTCCATAGAGATCACAATTCATCCTTATCTACTAATCCTGGGTGACTCTTGTTGCCTATACCTTTGGGATTATAATTTTAAAAGGAATTTCAAAGGACTCTTCATTTTACTGAGAAAGAAACTGAGATCCCTGGAAATGAAATTACTCACCTGGTCATAGAGGCAAGTGTCAGAAATCAGTCTATGATTCTAAAACTGGTGTTCTTTCAGTTGTTACATGTTATCTTTATTTTTTCCCCTCTCTGAAATTCTCTCAAAGCCTTCCAGTGATCTGTCAAAATTTTGTAGATATCAGAGCAATGCTTGGGACTTTCCATTCATTAACCTTTACTCTTGCTGTATAACCATCCCAGTTTCTTTCTGATTATCACTGTTCTCAATGATGTTTTTAATGACCGCTCTTTGAATGTGAGTCATTATTGATAAGAAGTCATAGCCTACTTAAGCCCTCCATTACTCATGTCTCATTGTTTAAACTCACCATGCATTAGTCCTTTACTCTGGTGATGCTCAAATGGAAAATGGAAAAGCAGTATGTCTGAGAGTAGAAAAGAAATGGAATAGGATTGAAGGCTGCAGAGAATAGGAATACAACTAAAAGGTCAGAAAATTGAGAGTGATTGTGAGTCACTGTTAATGAGTGAGAGTGGATCTGTGTGTGGAACTCTGGCAATCCAAGCATGGGAACCTGGAAGATCTGTGCATGAGTATAGGAGATGGAGAGTCTTAGACAATTATGCCTACCCCGAAACTACACAAAGCCTGCCGCTTCGGTTTGTGAGATCACGAAGAGAGCAACTTTCCCCATTCAAATTGTTTTGGTTTTGCATATTTATTTTGTGCATACTTTGTAATATACATACACATCACACACACATATATATGCATACATGCATCCAATGTTCAACCATACATATTTATATAGACACACACATTGTCTCTGATAATAAATTCTTTGAGAGCACAAAGCATTTCTTTTTTTTTCTTTTGTATCTCTAATACTCAGCAGAGTAATTGGCATGTAGTAGTACTTAAAATGTTCATTGATTGATGTATTGCTATGGTGAGGTAGACGCTGGCACTTATTGATTGTGCTTTAAGTTGAGACTGTGGGAGGACTTAGTTCTGGCGCCTTCTGTCATGGTGACATGGTAATTGGGGAACCAGGATTAGAGAGCTGAGTCAGATGCTGAAAACTTGAACGACACATTTCTGAATCATTACAAAAGAAAAGACAACAGCTGAAAGTCTGCAGGTGGACCTGGTGCTTGGACTATGATGACATCGATGAGTCTTTATGAAAGTGATTTTCTCGTTGGTGTTGTTAAGACAAATGAGCACAGTAATTAACAAAAATTATTTTTAGCAAAAATGTTAGTCAGATAACTGTAACTGTAGCTTTCCATCTTCAACGGTGATAAAATGCATGAACAATTCACGTCCCTGTTGGGTCTCTCTGAGACATCCCCAGCAGCTCAGCAAGCACTCATGGTCTCTAGCAATTTGAGCAAAGAGATTTCACATCTTTGGTAGGGTCATTTCAGGACTTAACTCTGTCTACAAAGGACTCATCTGCCTTCTTCTTCCTTTTTTTTTGGATCAGGAACTAACAAGGATATTCTCCCTTTGTAATGCCAAGATAAAGTGGGTCAGCCCACTCAGCCCACTTTAGTAACAACCAACCAACATAATCAACGACAGAGAAGCTAGGCTGGCTGTTATATAATCATTAACTGATCATTAAGATAAATTAGCATATGTACATTCCTCAAAAATGTAAAGCTATACTAGATAATCAAAACTTTATAAAATGGGCTAAGTGAGGGGACAATGAGTTTTAATTGGGGAAAACTGAATTATAGGTTATTTTTCAAAGAAAAATGATAAATGAAATTTTGTATATTATATATACTTTAATTTTATATATTATATATGATATATATTAAGTAAAATTTTTATTCCTTTTTTGTTTTTATAAATTTTTATTAAATATTTTATTGAATACATATTTTATTATAATATATAATATATATGAAGTGCTTTGAAAGTCTTAAAATTACATGTGAATGCTACTTATTAACATAATACTCCAAACTCCCCCTCCACTGCTCATTTGGGGAAGCAATTCCTGAGGAGACAGGGCCAGCCATCTTTACCAACTATCAAACAAGTACAACTGACACTTAACACTGGCAGCCGAACTAGAGCTACAAGGCACCCTGAGGGAGAGGGAGGAGGTATCATGTGGCCAGCAGGTTGAATCATAACCACTACCTTCATCACTACCTAGAGAGGCCTTGAGGAAGACAGGTCAGAAGCAAGAACCCAGACCAGAACCAAGTATCTTTGAAATTGATGTACTTCCAGACCAGCGTCCATAGCCACAATCCTGAGAAGTAACAACTTGACAATTGCTCTTGCATATGTTACCAATGCTTCTCTTGAAGATCCAGAAAAGAACGTTATTGCCATTGAAGTGCTTAACACTGTCAAATGGTTGAAAATCAGAAAATGGTATGATTTTGTGAGTGGAAATAATACTAATAAATAATAATATGTTAAAAATTGATAAATAATAATATTACTAAAGAAGCAGGCATTACCATCTACTCTGCTGCTATGCCCAAAGAGTCATGCAAACCTCCCCTATGAGCTGCTCTCCCATTAAAATGGGAGGTCCTTGAGAGCAAGAACTGCCTGACTTTTCTGTTTGTATCTTCAGGGTTTGGCACAGTGCAGGATTGAAGCAAATGGTCTGGAATTCTCCATTTGGACTGAAAAGAAAGATTCAATTATAGAAATATAGGGAGAGTACAATCTGACTGGTGGTAAAATAAGTTAAAAAGATGTGAGTATGTAAAGAAACTCCCAGTTCAATATATAATAACAGTGCTCTGAAACTAATTTAAAAGCAAGTTCAATCTTAGGTTATTTTAATTGAACAAAAATCAAAGTGGATGACAAGTACCTAATTCTGGTGATTCACCTGGGTACAAATAATACTGCCAGAAATGACCTAGAAGCATTGTTGAAGATTACTAAATATCGGAAAAAAAGCTAAACACATAGGATATTTTCATTATTGCTAGCCTTTGAAAGCAGGGAATGTGGAAGAAAAAGGCTGATATGTGAAGTAAAGAGCTTGTTAAGAATATGGTCCCTAAAAAAAAAAGGCAACTAGTTGGCACAGTGAATAGAGCACTGGCTCTGGAGTCAGAAGGACCTGAGCTCAAATTTGTCCTCAGACACTTGACACTTACCAACTGGGTGACCCTGGGCAAGTCACTTAACCCCAACAGCCTCAAAAAAAAAATATGGTCCTTGACAACGTTTTGAATTGGCTTAAAATACAGAAATAAGAAATTCCTTTATAGGAATGAAACACACCTAACAAGAGTTGGTAAAGATACATGTCTAGACTCTAGAATCATGTAAATCTAATTAAAAGGACCATTGACAGATTCCTTCCTTATTCCCTTCAAACATACTTATCTCCATCCATCTATAAAATGAAGAAAAACACTTCACTAGATCCCACCATGACTCAATCTTATAACTCCTTCTCTTTCTCAAACTCCCTAAGAAAGTTTTTCATGCTCATGATCTCCAACTTCTCTCTTTCCACTGGCATAACCCTTTCTAATATGCCTTTCAGCCTCATCGATCAACTACCCTCTCCTAAATTGTCAGTGATCTCTTAATTGACAGATTATTTTTTCTCAGTCCTAAGCCTTCTTAACATATCTCTGCATTTGACACTGTTGAACCCTGGATATTTTTTCCTATGTGGGTTTTCTTGATAATACATTCTGCTGGATTTCCCCTACCTGTCTGATGACTCTCAGTCTCCTTTGTTGTCCATCATCCACATCAGACAGGAGAATGATGGAGATATGGTGTACCTGGATTTCAGCAAAGCATCCGATAAAGTATCTCCTCTTTTTGTGGACAAGATACAGCGATGTGAGTTAGATTGTTATCCAGTTAGATGAATTCAGGACTACCTGAATGGCTAAAGAGTACCTGACATTAACGTAGTTGATGTGAATTGTGTGATGAACAGAAGGGAGTCACACAAGATATGTGTTTGACTCTGTGCTGTTTAACATTTTTGTCAATGACTTGCCCAAAGGCATAGATGTCAGACTTGTCAGATTTGCAGAGGATGCAAATCTGGAAGGGACAGCTAACATATGAAATGGTAGTGTCAGGATACAAAAAGACCTTGGGAGGCTGGAACATTGGGCCAAATCTGATGAGATGAACCTCATTAGGAATCAGTGGAAAGGCTCTCTGGGAGGCAATGTGACATAGTGAATAGAGAGCTGGCTGCAGAATCAGGAAGACTTGTGTTCAAGCCCCATCTTTGATGCATACCAGCTGTGTGACTTTGGGTAGGTCCCTTAACCTCTCAAAATTTCAAGCACTTCTCTCAGATTCCAATTTTACTTACATGTTCATGTAAGTCTTTCCAGGTTTTTCTGAAATCATCCTGCTCATCATTTCTTATAGCACAATAGTATTTCATGACATTCATATACAAGTTATAGTACTGGAACTGATTCAAAGTGAAGTGAGCAGAACTAGGAGAACATTGTATACAGTAACAGTAACAGCAATATCATATGATAATTGACTATGAATGACTTAGCTCTTCTCAGCAATACAATGATCCAAGACAACTGCAAAGGACTCATGATGAAAAAATGCTATCCACTTCCAGAGAAAGAACTGATTGAGTCTGAGTACAGTAGATCAGGCATGCTGTTCTTCATTTTCTTTATTTTTTTCATTTTTTTCTTGTTTGGTCTGTGTTTTCTTTCAAAATATGATTAATTTGGAAATATATTTTTCATAATTACACATATATAATCTATGTCAAATTATTTACTGCTTTGGGGGGAGGGAGAGAATTTGAAACTCGAAAATTTTTTAAATGCATATTAAAATTTGCCCTTACATATAATTGAGAAAAAGCAAAATATTATTTTAAAAAAGATTCAGAGACTGGAAGATGAGTATGGATCAGTAACCTCTAAGATTCCAATTTTTATTCTACAATTTTAATTTTAAGCACTACCTATTAAAATGTTACAGGAGGCTTGCTTAAATTGATAAATAATTGTCTAATAGATATAGCAGTTACTCTTTTTAAAATAGATAATATACGGGAAATGACAAAGACACAAAAAGAAAGATATATCAATAAAGTCTGATGAATATACAGAATAAAACAAAAAATTTTGTTACCACTGTATTAAGTTTAACATAAACTTAAAAAACCCCTGTGTAACAGAAGTTCATGGTTTCATAGACAAACCTCTTTGAATGCTGAAATGTTTGTTAATGATTGAATGGAAGAAATAGGTAGAGTGTAGATTAAATGCTTAATATGCACAAAGTACTATACTAAGAAAAAAGAGAAATATAAAACCACTCTTACTCCCATGAAATTCACATTCTAATAGAGGGAGGCAACATATATAGGAAGTTTCGGTTGAGATTCTTAGGGTGTGGTCACAAAGCAAACAATAATACCTTTTCTTTAGTTTCACCTCTGTTGATTTAAATACACCCATTGACCCATTGGATAGTTCCAAGGACTTTGGTGATGAAAACTACATTTTCTCATTTTCTACTAGCTGTGGCTGCTAAATGAGACAGAACTTGCAGAACTTGCAGAACTTGCAGACGAATTTGCCAGACCACATCTCTGTATGATGACTAAAGGGAGCAGGCAGAACACAGGGCAGATATCTGTCTGCTGAGCGTTATTTTTCCCGGGATCCTTTGGTTTGCCTGTGTATAGATCGATGGCTGCCAGGTGGTAGTGGGTTGAGACACCCCTTCTTCATTAAGGTTGCTCTTATCAATTATGGCTATGGAGATTGTGCTGTAATCAGAATGGATGGTCTGATTAAGTTATAAAATAAAAACATATGGTTTTTATAGGTTCATGGGGGTTCTCAAAAAGAATTTGTTCTCAAATATTTTAAACCTTCCCTTCTCTAAAGTACTTTCTACTATTAAAACTCACCTGTCTATCTGAATTAGTGGACAGAATCTACTACATTAGTGAAATAAAATGTCTAGAAAAAAGAGTTTGCTAAGCAAAGGAAAATTCCATCCAAGATATCTACATTATTACAAATTTGAAACAGTAGATACCAAACTAATGAATTTGCACTTCATATGGTATACAGGAGAACAACAATATCCCTTGTCTTTCCTTGGTGATAGCTGAGGACAGAAGAATGGCTAAAATCTAAGAGAAATGATGTTTCTAGCTTCTTGGGTTGTTGTGGGTCGTGGGTGGTGGATGGGTGTAATGAGAAAGAAGCCACATATTAGGCTAGGGAGGTGGGGATTAAGAATTGTTTACTTTGGTTTCATTTGTGTTCTAGTAGAAGCATGATATGCACTCAAATGTGAAGACTTTAAGTACCATTGAAATATTGGTATATATTTAATAAGGAGAACAGGCAAGAAGAGATCATTCTGGGATGACAGACTGAGAAAAGCCTTCTAGCTGAGAATAGACAGCAAGAGGGAGAAACAGGTCACTGTGCTCAACCCTTTAAGCAAAATCAGCCATGTGTGAGAATGCAGCATGCCTGAGGAATGACCAAACTATTAGAAGGTTAAGCTCGGGCAGTGGAAACTTGAGAACATCCTTTTCTAAAATTTGCCTTTTGAAAAACATTCCTCTGATGCTTTTGCTCATAAGTGGAGGCTGTGATTTTCAGCCCTGGATCCCTGGCCATGTGTCTGTGGGGTTGCCTTTCTATCCAAGGAAGAATTCTCTGGTGATGAAAGTGCACACTTTCTTGCCTCTTGCCAGTGGCTCATGTCAATGAGCAGAATGATGCTAATTTAGGTACTTTCGTCTGAAGTCAGCCAGGCTTCTTAATTTTCCAGTGCAACGACACAATGGAACCCTCTCTGCCTAATGGGTTCAAGACCCATCTCTCCCAGGCTAATAGCTATGGTTTCATTATCAGGCTAGTTTAACAGGGGAGGGAAAAGTACAGAGACTTTTTTCAAGCCCAAAAGAGAATGGCTTGTTTCCAGAAAAATCTGATCTCCCTCTGTGGGTTAAAGGAAAGTAAAAAAAAATACTATCCATATCCAATGATGCTAGGGATAATGATTTGTGACTTGTTGAGTCTGGTCTATATCCCATAGTGTCCTTTGGTGTTAACACTTCATATAGGATTGTTGCTACTTTTAATATTGTGGAGAACTCACAAACAAATTAAAATAGCATGTGTGAAATGTGATCCCAAAAGGAGGATGCGATTCAAACAAGAGATGTTCTGGATCAAGATTTGTGGAAAGCAGAGGGAGAGTCAATGGAATGTTCACATATCCCTCAGTCTAGCTTTGCTGGAAGTTAGGATTGACCTTATGTGTGGGGAAAGTAAGCAAGTAGTTCTCTGCTCTGATGGACAGGCTTACAGCACCAAAAATTATCTCCTGCATTCAATTTCCTGTTTTCTTCATCACTACTTACGAGGCCTGCTGACTATGCTGCCAATTAATTTTATGGCTTCGGGTAAGTCCCTTAACCTATCTGGGCTTCGATTTACTTGGCTATAAAATGAGAGCATTAGACTAGCTGATCTTTAAAGTTCTTTCCAGATATAGCGTCCCATGGTTGTAGGATTTACAAGAATTTACATCTCTCCTAGGACTCCTGATCTTCTTTTTCTACATTCTGTCTCTTGGTGACCTCATCAACACCCACAGGTTTAATTGCCATCTCTATGCCAATGACTCACAGCCCCAGTTTCTACCCTGGGCTTCAATCCTGCACCACCAATTGCCTATCAGACATTTCAAACCAAGTGTTTCCAGACACATCTTAAACTCAACATGTCCAAAACAGGGCACATTATTTC
Organism: Notamacropus eugenii; assembly: GCF_028372415.1. Taxonomy (NCBI): domain Eukaryota; kingdom Metazoa; phylum Chordata; class Mammalia; order Diprotodontia; family Macropodidae; genus Notamacropus; species Notamacropus eugenii. The sequence continues at coordinate 469,420,604 of NC_092875.1, forward strand.
CTCGCCCCCAAAGCCACCTCTTTTCCAATGCCTCCATTTCTTTTGGAGGTATCACCACTATTCTAGTCTCCTAGGTTTATAAGCTTGGCATTATCCTCCATTTCTCACTCTACCTTACCACCCTGTATCCTATGTCGATTTTTACACAACATCTCTCATATCCAATCCCTTCTCTCAACTCGTACAACTACCATTTTAGTTCAGTCACTCATTGGCTCTTGCGCAGATTATTTTAATGACCTTTAACTGGACTTTCTCATTGTCTGTCCTACACATGGCTGCCAAAGTGATTTTCCATAAATCCTTAAAATTTCCCCTACTCAATCAACTCCAATGGCCCCCAGTGGTCTCTAGGATAAAATACAAATGCTTCTGTTCGGCTTTTTAAAATTTTCACAACTTTGCCCCAACTTATGTTTTCAGCCCCAAAGATCCTTACTATCCCACATGCATTTTGTGATCCAGCCAAACTGACCTTCTCTCTGTTCCTCACATATGACTCCCCATTTCCTGCTGCTATGCCTTAAAATTGGTATTCTGCATGCCCAGAGAACTTTTTCCTCACTCAGAGTTTCTTCAAGATTCAGCTCAAATGCCCCTTTCTACACAAAGCCTTTCACATCCCTTTAATTGCTAGTGTCATCAATCTCAAATTAGCTTGTATTCTTCCTCTCCCTATATATTCTGTGTCTTACATATGCCTTTAAAATGTAAGAGGAGAAACTCTGATTCATTCCATTTTCTTCTCCAGCTCTTAGCACAGGGATACATATAAGCACACATAATAAGCACAATGAAATACATAAGAAATACTTGGTTGGTACATATTCATTTTAAATACAAAAGGTTTTTTTTTTAAGGCAATTAGGTTAAGTGACTTGATCAGGGTCACACAAGCTAGTAAGTGTCAAGTGTCTAAGGTTGTATTTGAACTCAGGTCCTGTGCTTTATCCATTGCACCTCAAATACATAAGTATTCATAAGGATATTGAACTCAGTATTAAGTCTATTGTCTCTTTTTACATATATATGTTATAAGGCTAGGGAATATAAGGCCATTTACTTCCTTATAGTCCCTGTATTATTCTTTGGGTAGCTATCTCTGGAAAAATGGTGGTGTCAGCATCTCTGTGGCAGTCTGGGAGATGCCCTGGGGCTAAGAGTTGTAGGCACAGGATGGGAAGTAAACAAACCCAAAGACATTCAACTGAAGCGAAGTCCACCATGCAGTAAAGCTGCCTGTCATTTCTTAGGCACTGAGGAAACTCAGAATGGAGATATGTCAGAAATAAAGCAATGTTGCTGGTGGCACAGCATGAGGGATTTTTCTCTCAGCTGAGATCCCCTATTGGAAGTAGATAGTCTGGGTCTTTAAGTGCCAGGGCCTCTTCTGTTGCTCATGAGTCATTGGGTGTATGAAAGTTGTCTTGCTTAGGCTTGCTGAGACAAGTTACTTTGAAGCACAAACTCTGTGTGACTGCATAGCCAGGACATTTATTTAGAAAGCATAGAAAACAAGGATTTTTCCTTCCATCAAATCTGAAATCCCAGAAATCTGTTTGTATGAAAGCCTTTAGGGTGATTTGGTAAAACCTTATAAGCATCACTCTGTCAAAAATGCAGTCATTTGCCTCTGGAAGTCCTTTATATCACAGGCTCAAACTGTACTAAAATATTGACCTTTTGCCATATGGGGCAGTAGCAAGACACCAGACACCGAGGTGAGGGAACATAGACATAAACACATTCTCTACCTAATTTTCTGCCAGTTGGCAAACCACAAAAGAGATACAAAGACATATCCACATGAATGAAGCTTCTCAGGAAACCCAGACAATGCATTCACTACTTCCCAGGTCCCAGAAGCTCACTTGAATCTTCCTTATCTTTTCTGAATAATCTATGCCATCAAAAGATACAGTTGAGTCAGTCTAAATCGATTAGTGATAACACTTCCTCTTATTTTTAATATCCTCAGTAATACTGCCCCCATACACAGCAGCAGTGGTGAGAGTAATGTTGCTTATTGAAACAGCCACAACTACTGTCCATGGTGCTGATATCCCAACTGATCTGCTGTGGAATAGGCCTCATTTTTGTATTCAAAGAAAAATGGACACCCATAGGAGATCACTATATTGACTGTTGGCTATAGAAAGAGAATAAGGTTTTAGCTTAAATAGGTTATATCAGGTCCTCAAGTGTGGCCCTTTGACTGAATCCAAGCTTCACAGAACAAATCCCCTTAATAAAAATCCCTTGAGTGTAGCCTTTTCACTAAGTCCAAGTTTTACAGAATAAATCCTTTTCTTAAGGCCTTGAGGCTGCAAGTTCCCCATCCCTGGGTTAGATTGCTCAGAGTGAAGCCAAAGAAACTTGAGCTAGACTAGGATGATTATGGTAATGAGATTCTTGTCTGAAACCATACCTCTGAGGCTCACCATGTTTCTACTCTGAAGATGTGATATGGAGGTAAGAATATAGTTCTTCCTCAGGTATATCTATGTGGTCCAAAAAGTCAGGCTTCCCACTAACATGGTTAGTTGAAAACAAAGATTAATGAAATTCCAGTAATTAAGCTTTTTAAAAAAAGTAAACTATTTGATAATGGATAGATATTAAATAATGAAAACATGAATCACATAATTAAAGAATGATGCAATTCAAATAAATGTTAATAATTATGATCAGTTTGCATTGTTACCAATATTCATCTATTACCAATCATTGTTTAGTGTAAACCAGCTTTATTACTTCTAGACCTAACTAGAAAATCTATATTGAACCTTTCCTAAAAAGTCAAAAGTCCATTGAGTCTGTACAGAACTTTGGGCTACCTCTAGTCTTTAGAGATCTTAGGACAATTTGGTCTTAGAAACCTTTATAATTTTCTTTTTCTTTTTAATAAATTTTTATTTATGTCTTCTCTTTTTATATCATAGATACCCCAGCATTCCTACCCTTATCATCTTCCAGAGACTTATTCCATATAACACGTCATATTTTTAAAGACAAAAAAAGAAAGAAGAGAGAAAAATTCTAACATAAATTATCAATATACTGAAAAAAGTCTGGAAACATGTTCAGTGTTTAATGTTTGTGGACCTCCCACCTCCACAAAGAGGTGGTTTCGGGACATTCTCTCATGTCTCTTCATTCCAGGTGTTCTTGATCTTTGCCATTTGTTATATTTACAATGATTTATGTTGATGTATGGTCGTTCTTTCCATTTATGTTGTTATATTCATTTTGTATACTGTTTTCTTGGTTCTGCTTAATTCACTGCATCAGTTCGTGTAGATTTTCCATACGTCTATGCTTTCATCACACATCATTTGAGGTCTGTACACAATGTTTGTAGATTTGACCAAGGCCTTTGACGTTATTAGTCCTGAGGACTTATGGAAAATTATATCAAAATTTGGTTGCCTGGAGAAGTTCATCAATATTGTATGTCAGTTTCATGATGGTGTGTTTGCCCAGGTCCTGGATAATGGACAGAATTCTCATGCCTTCCCAGTCATCAGTGGAGCGCTTGCTCCCGTGCTTTTTAGCATGATGTTTGCAGCCATGTTGACCAATGCTTTCAATGAGGATGAATACGGCATCAAGGTCAGCTACTGTACTGATGGTAAGTTCTTCAATTTGAAAAGGCTACGAGCCAAGACCAAAGCAGAGGGAGTGTTGTGCATGATTTTCTGTTTGCAGATGGTTGTGCCTTCAATGCAGCCTCTGAAGCTGAGATGCAACAAAGTGTGGATCAATTCTTTGCTGCCTGTGCTAATTTTGGCCTAATAATTAACGCCAAAAAAACACAGGTACTCCATCAGCCACCACCATACCATCCAAACATGGAACCATCAATTGCAAATTTTGAATGATAAGATGTGGATAAGTTCACTTACCTTGGTAGTGTACTTTCCAAGAATGTACACATTGACAATGAAGTTGATGCATGCATTGCAAGAGCTAGTTAGTGTTTGGGAGGCTCCAAAGAAAGGTTTGGGAGAGAAAAAGTATTAGACTGACTATCAAACTGAAAGCCAACAGAGCTGTTGTGCTGACCTCATTGTTGTATGCCTATGAAACATGGACAGTCTACCAGCGCCATGCCAGGAAACTGAATCACTTCCATTTGAACTGTCTTAGGAAGATTCTGAGGATCACCTGGTAGGATAAGGTACCAGACACTGAAGTCCTTGCTTGAGCTGAACTGCCAAGTATTCAAATTATGCTTCAGAGAGTGCAACTCCGATGGGCGGGCCACGTTGTTTGAATGCCAATTATACGCTTGCCAAAAAGACTATTTTATGGAGAACTTGCATGGGGCAGGTGATCACATGGTGGCCAGAATAAGCGATACAAGGACACTCTCAAGAACTTTGGATTTGACTGTGAAAAATGGGAGACACTGGCACAGGACCACTCAGCATGGCATGCCCACATAAGAAAAAGTACTGTGCCCTTTGAGCAAAGCAGAACTGAGACATCACAAAGTAAACGCAGGATGTGCAAATTTGGGATATTCAGCCCAAATATTCACACAGACTATCTGTGCCCAATCTGTGGGAGAGCATTCTGAGCTCGTATTGGTCTGATCAGCCACAGTTGGACACACTGAAATTTCACTTTACAATGGTGATGTCATTTTGGTCCTCTTTGAAGATGAAGGACAGCAACCAACCAACATATCATTTATTTCAGCACAATAATATTATATTACATTCAAGTGTTACAAATTTGTTTAGCTATTCTCTTAACAATGGGAATCTAGTTTGTTTTCAATTCTTTGCTATACAAAAGTGCTGCTATAAATATTTTGGTGTATATGAGGATTTTCTTTTTATTGATAGCTTCCTTGGAATATATACCCAGTAATGGAGTCTCTGGTTTAAAGTGTATGGACATTTTAGTCACTTTATTTGCATAATTTCACATTGTTTCCTAAAATTGTTGTACCATTTTGCAATTCCACTAATAATGCACTGGTTTGCCTATTCAACCTCTTTAGCATTGATTATTGCCATTTCAGGGGTCATTTTGTCAATTTGCAGAATGTGAGGTGAAATATTATGGCAGTTTTGATTTGCATTTCTCTTAGTGATATACAGTATTCTTTCACGTGGTTGTGAATATTTTGCAATTCTTTTGAGAACTGTTTGTTCTGATTCTTTGACCACTTATTTATTGGAGAAGTTAGCTTTTATTAAGTCTTGTTCTTGGAAGTGAGATATAGTGCATAGATTGCTGGACTAGAAGTTAAGATTTGAGTTCAAATTCTGCCTTAGATACTTAGTAGCTGTGTAACCCTGGGCAAATCAGTTAGCCTGTCTTTGTCTAAGTTTCCTCACCTGTAAAACCTGCCTCCCAGGGCTGTTGTGAAGTATCACAGGTAAATCATTTTGCAAACCTTAAAGTGCTATATAAAGATCAGCCACTATGATAATTACTGCTCCTTGACTCATCAGGATAGAATTTCCCTTGCTTATTTACAAATCCTGCAAGAAATATTATTAACTTTTAGCCCCTTTTATTCAGGACAAGAACAGAAGAAAGTTGAGAGGAAGCATTATAGGGCAATAAAAATCATCCTGTATTAGGAGACATTCAAATCTTGGCTCTGCCATTGAAGAAACCTTTCACAAACCTTCGTAAATCTTGTGCTTTCCCTCTCTTAATTATTTCCTATTTATTCTGCATATAGCTTTCTTTGTATAGACTTTGTATAGACTGTGAGCTCCCTGACGGCAAGGGTAATCTTGTGTCTCTTTTTGTGTTCCCAACACTTCACGTGCAGTCTGGCGCGTAGTGGACACTTAAAGTTTATTGACTGATAATTTACCTTTTACCTTGGGTTAGCTTCTTAACTTCTCTGGGCCTCATTTTACTCACCTGTAAAATGAGGAGGCTGAACTACATGAACTTTAAGGATCCTTCCAACTTTTATGAAGCAAAGAAAAAGGGTGAAGATTATAGATGCTATGCACACATCCCCATGACTTCTTTTCCAAATCAGGGATCTTTCCAGCTGTTAGCTTTGTCATTAACTAGATTTAATTCTTCTTCCCAATAGAAATTTGAAATTAACATCTAATTATTTCCCTGAACTCTGTAAGTTTTTAGTAGCTTTACAACTTGACCTCTGACACGAGTACTAAATAAAAACTGCTTTTAAGTACTAAAGCAGGCACTATTCCCTTTTGGGGGGGGGGGGAAGTGTTATTTATTATTTGAAAATACTTAGTAATGAATAAGGAGGATGATGCAGTGAGAAGACCTGGCCAGGGAATCAGGAGATGGGGTTCAAATCCCAGCCTTGGAAGAGCTAAGGACACTTAACTTTTCTCTAAACGTTAGTTTCAGGATGTGATAAGGCAATCAGAAAGCACATGCAAAAACTTGCAATTCCTATTTATTCTAGTTTGTTACATGATAGAGCTTTTATCTTTCTCTCTGCCCCTTTTACTAGCCAATTCACATGCCTTCTCCTTTCATATGACTGACTTCTTGGTTTCCAGATGTGCAAAGTTCCAGGACTTCATGTTCCTTCTGGGTCTACTTCCTAGGATACCCTAATGATTTTAGTTGTTGACATCTGTTTCCTATCAGCTTCATAGACATTGGGTCCTGGGTATCCTCAGATCTCAGTTTGATCTGGCAGAATGGGCATATATTAATAGAGTTATCTGACACTCTCCACTTGTTTCATCTATCAAATAAATATATCTAAAGTATAGATTATATAAAAGGAACTGTCCTAGGTGCTGGCATTTGGCAGGAAAGGGGCTGGAGTATATAATTTCTTGAAAAGGAGAAAATTTTCAGTGTTCCACTAATGAGGATGGTGGAATGGCAGAAGCATTAAATTTGGAGTCAGGAAATCTTGGTTCAAATTCCATCTCCATACACTAGCTATATAGCTACAGACAGGTGACTTAATCTTTCAGAATCTCAATTTCCTTATCTGTAAAATGATGTTTGCTTATCAATCTCAGAGTTAACATAAGGCAAGCATTGAGTAGACCAAAATATGCTATTATTTATAATGAAAAAATAACTAGATAATATGTAGAAAGCAACCTTGGTGGTTCCACCATGTTTTAAGAATTTGGCCTTTGGTCATTTGCTATGGAATTTTGCCTGATAAAAAGTTTCTCTAGGCCTCTGGATAAAAACCTACTGACCAATAAGTAGCCAATCAAATTAGCTGTCCAAAATTTATGCAACTTTTTGCCAAGAGTAAAAGATCATCAAGTGGCTTTTGTGTCATTTTTCTGAGTGTAGAGAACTGAATAGGATGGATCATTTTGTATGAGTTACAAATTAGCTCTTTATAAAAAGGTATCCATAGTTGTTTAGCAAGCCTAATGCCAAGCTCCAGATCTCATTGTTAACTAACTTTATAGTAGCAATCATAACATCATAGATTCAGAGATGAAGGACTGAAGAGACCCCCTAGCCCAACCCGCTCATTTTACAGATAAGAAAACTGAGGTATAGAGAGATAAGGCAATTTGCCCAAGGTCATATGGGTAAGGTGTGACAGCAAGGACTTGGACCCAGGTCCTCTGACTCCAAAACTGTTGCCCCTTTAATTTTTCCTCACAGAAAAGGGGTCAGGGAAAATTTCCAACAAGGCTTTTTCCCTTTAGACTTCCCCTATCCATTAATTTCAGTTTTATAAAGTAACCAAGGAGGATTTTAAAAGAAAGACTACATTAGAGTTAAAATTTAATACATCATATGCTAAATATGACAGCAGATTCAAAGAGCTGACATTACAAAATAAGTGGGCTGATTCACTTGTTGTCATTGTTATAATTGAAATTTCAGAAATAATAGATTGTAATGATACCAGACTCATTGGTATCCTTCATTATCTGATAGGACATGAGAATATGGGCCTCCTCAAACCATTAGTTTTATTATCACTTCAAGTTTTCATGCTGATAAAGCATTGTTATGGTAGTGCCTTCTTGTTTAAAAACTGTATTACTATTTTTAACCAGCCTAGACTTTGGGAATGTGGGTACAGGACATATGAACTAAAAATAATGAGATGGGTACCTACCATAAGCCAGATAAAAGTAGTATCTTGGAAAAACTAGTATCCATCCCATAACTTTAAGGTCTGAACTTCTCTTTCTATTGCGTCAGTTTTTCAAATCTGAATCACAGTATTTTGAATCCCATCAGTAATAAATGAGATTCATGATTTAGGCATGCATTGGGACAGGTAGACTTTGCAGATCTTTCCAGCTATGGAATTCTATGATTCTATGATCCATAGGGATTAGAGCAATCTCTACCGGTCACCTGATCAGTTCAGCCTTCTTCCTCCAAGCAGATCCATGTTGATATCTCCAGGTTAGTAGCTTGTTCCAATGTTGATTCATTCTCAACAAACTTACGTACAGTCGTACTGATATTATAACTAGAAGCCATCCTTTTATTTCTTAGAATCATGGACTTAGAACTGGAAGAGACTATGGAGATGTGTGCAAGGAAAAGCCAGGCTTACAATGTGCATGTGCTCATATATCTTTTGATTATGATGATTTAAACTCATCTTTCTTGTCTCAGGTGTTCTCTATACATTTCCCTTGGCAACCACACAAGCTCCTGTAGTCTCTCTCTTGAATCTACCCCAGTCCTTTATCATCAACTACATATTGGACATTCCCATAAGTGTATCCCATAAGCATCTCAAACTCAACATATCTACAACATAATTCTGTTTTCCCTCCAAATCTACCTTTCTTCTATGCTTACCTACTTCGGTCTAGGGAACCACCATCCTTCCAATCATACAGGTTTCCATTATTGGAGTTTACCCAGTTCTTCATCTTCTGTAACCTCTCCCAGTTTCACATTCAATAAGTCACCAACTCTTAGGAATTCTACCTCCATAATGTCTCTCACATCTAGCTTCTCCCTTCCTTCTCTGTTCACATAACAACCAGCTAGTTAATACCTCATTATGCCCTACTGTAACAGCTCCCTAATCAGTCTCCTTGTCTCAAGACTCTCCTATTAAGTGATATTTCTAAAGTACATGTCTGATCATATCATTTCCTTCCCTCTTCCCACTCAAAAAAATACCATGATTCCCTATTACTTCCAGGATGAAATGGAAGCTATTCCCTCTGATATTTAAGACCGTTTACAATCTAAAGTCACCCTACCTTTCCAGATTTATTACATTACTCCTCTTCATACCCTCTGGGTTACAACTGTCTTGTTTGGTTTCTTTATGTATGACATTCCAGCCCTGGTCTCCATGCCTTTACAAATGCAGTCTCCCATGTCTGGGATACGATCTCTCCTCACTTCTACCTCTTAGAATGTCAGTCAGACAATAAATATTAAGTGCCTACTATGTGCCAGGCACTTCACTAAGCTCTGTTTTCCTTCAAAACTCAGCTCCAACAGCACCTCTATTTGGAATCTTTCCTCAAGTACCTCCCCTCCACCAAGCTGTCTCTGCCACCCTGATACCGCTCCGTGGTTACGTGGTGTATACCATATATTCATTTGTTTCCCACCAATAGAATATAAGTTCTTTGAGGGAGGGAAATCCTTTGTTTTTGTCTCTGTATTCTCAAGACCTACCACAGTGCCTGGCATATGATAGGTGCTTTATAAGCTGTTTTATATTGATCTATCTCTTATAGAATTAAATGCAGATTTTTATCCCCTTATTTTGTTGCTTATCTCAGATCTTGTTATGACTTTCTGGTTTTGACCTTTCTACCACCTCCACCAATTAAATTCAACAACCATTTGCTGAGTGCTTACTATATGCAAGACACTGTGCTAGGTAATGAGGACATAAAGATTAAAAAATAATAATAAAACTGCTGGGGATTGAAGCTCAATTCCATGTGGACAGTCTCGGGCGGGTAAAGGTGGGAACTTCTAAATCTTGGAGTTCTCACGAGGCCCCCCATAATAACAACAGGGAATCGAGGAGTGAGACCGAGTAATCTCGTGTATTTCCACCTCTTCCCATGAGAAAAGTGATGGGAGAGAGCTCTCCCCGCCCTCGAGATTGTCCCGGGTCTGGGGACACCTATTGTTATCTAACAGGCACGGTATTCAGGTGCAAACTATGCGGCTGGAGAGCTTAATTAGGATCAGGAAAGCCTGAAAGGCTCTTAGTGCGGGAGGGGCGCGGACAGGACAGAAGGCTCCGCTTTCCCTCTCTTCGCTCTTCCCTCCCCCTCTCTCCCCATTTACACTTCTGCTTCCAATCTCTTATTGTAAGATCTTTGCCTCCTTGGGAGATTCTTCGCTCCCTCCTAAGGAAGAATTCCCCTGCACTTGTAACCAGAACCCTGAATAAAGCTTAACCCTTGTTCGAATCTGAGAGGTCTCTTCTCTCATAAGACTATCCGGTTTGGCCAGCCGAAGACCTGCGAGAAGTAAGGTAAGAAGACTCGGGTAGCACTCAGGCCTCTAGGCCTGGCATAAAACAGTTCTACTATTAACAAGTTTATACTCTGTTGGCATCATACAACATGTAAATAAATAGATAAATACAAAGGATTTACAGAATAACTTCAAAGGAGATCAAGGAAGACCTCACGTAGGAGTTAGCATCTGACCTGAGTCTAGAAGGAACATAGGTATTTTTTGAGGGGAAGATGAGTATTTTTTAAAAAGATACAAGTGAAAAATTAAATGTGGTATGCAGGAAATAGCTCGTGGACCAAATTGACTAGAAAGAATAGTGTATTATGTGAAATGACTGCAAAAAATAGATGGAAATCACATGTTACCTCTTACTTGGGACCTTTTCTAGCTAATCATTGAGCCCAGTGATTTCCTGGCATCAGTGTGTTGTTCCATAATCTAGACTTTCATCTGCACTAAAATTCTCCCTGGTCCCTTCCCTTTACAACTTCCAGAAGAGCCATGAATTTTGCCAGCCCTACTTCTCATCCAATTCACGCCAGGTGAAAGAGATTAGTACAGCTATGAGTGCTGGTGCCACACAGTCTTAGGAGGCACAATGTCGTTAACAAGGAAGGTAACCAATACTCATAAGTGTGTGTCCTAGGACTACAGAGGCTCCTTACTCAAGATGCAGAGTGGGATTATGGGAAAGGCACTGGATTTAGGTTTAGAAGTCCTGCGATCAAGTCCTGAACCAAACACTTATTGCTTGTGTCACCTTGAGTCACATATGTGGCTTCATACCTGTAGACTTTTTGGACTTCCGTTTCCTCATCAGATTCTCTACAGGGTAGCAGGCTTGCTCCCCACCCTGTGAACTGGAGTTTTCTCTGTGCTGCTCCTGCCTTCATTAGCATCCATGAATTCATTGGATGGTAAATAGGAGTCTTAGACCTATTTATAAAATACCACATAGGTTCAACTCAGTGGTGCATCTAGCCTAGTAATCTACCTCAACAGAGGCAGTCTGTGGGAGGGCTTCTCTTGCAGTCAAACCTTTCTCTCTTAGCCCATGACTTTATCCTTAAGAGCAGTTGTGATTATAACCCCAAATGTCTCTTGCTTATCATTATTAATAAATTATCTATAAATTTCACTAATCTTTTCTTGGAAATAGAATTTGCTGAAGTTTGGTCCTTACTGTGAAAATAAGTAATTGAATTTATTTGTCCTAAAACAACTTTTCTCAAGCTTCATATGGTAGTCCAAAACATAAAATGCTAAGATTTGCTGAATATGTCTATCAATGTCCTTATCCATGGCCTCTATGATTTTATAGAAGTCAGTCATAGTCTCCCTTTGAAGCTTTGGTTAGCACTTCAGTCTTTCTAGGCTAATCTAAATAGTTACTGTCCTTAAAATATCTTAACTATTTTTGATTCTGTGTCTTTAACTCGTTTGTTCCCTCTATTTGAGATACTCTTTCTCTTTTTTTCATTACACCATGGTCTTTAAAATTCAAGTCTTGTAGGCAGCCTTCCATGGTTTAATGGTTATATAATTATTTCACAGTTATATTATCACATAATTATATTCATGTATAAATAATATAATTTATATGGTTGGGGACTACATAACTATGTGTATGATTATATAACCAATCATTTGAACTTTTTTACTTTACTGCTAGTGTCTCTTCAGCATTTATATATTCAGTTTATACTTGTGTTAGCATTTTTTCAATGCACTTTATTTGTTAAATATTTCCCAGACATGTAAAAATTTTTAGCATTCATTTTATAAATTTTTGAGATTCAAATTCTCTCTCTCCCCTCCCCCACCCTTTCAGAAGCCATAGCTTGCATTTGTTAATAGTGTTTTGTAAATAATTGACTTGCTTTATATTTGCTGTTGTTCATGGAAAAGACTGGAGTGGAAGAATGTAAAGACCACTGCACATGACATCATAAAACTTGAGTTTGAATACTAGCTTTGAAACTTCTCAGCCATGTGATTTATCCTTTACCAATGGCTTAGTAACATTGTAGAATGTCAATGTTGGGCGGGATCTCAGGGGTCACCTATGTATTTCAATGAGAATTTCACCTGAAATCCCCTTTAGAATATCATCAAGTGGTGAGCCTGTCTTGCCTAGAAAACGTCCGATGAGAGTTAACCTAGGAGTGCTTTACAAATGTCCCACTTAATCCCAAGAACTCTGGGAGATTGGTGCTATTACAGTCCCCATTTTACAATTAAGGAAACTGAGGCAGAAAGAGGTTGAGTAACTTGCCATGGATTATACACAGTTAAGTGAATGATTCCAGATTTGAACTCACTCAAGGTCATTGCTCTATCCATTGTGGCACCTAATTGCATCTAGGCAGCCTATTCCAGTATTGAACAGTTCTATTTTTAGGAAGTTATTTATTAGATAACATCCATGTCTTCCTCTCTATGCCATCCATTTCTTGATTCTGCTTCTAATGTCCATGGCCAACCAGGGTAAGTCTCATCCTTCTTCATGTTGTCGTTGAGTCATTTCACTCATGTCTGGGGTTTTCCTGGCAAAGATACTGGAGTGTTTTGTCATTTTCTTCTTTAACTCATTTTACAGAGGAGGAAATGAGGCAAACAGAGGAAAATGACTTGTTCAGGGTCACATGGCTAGTAAGTGTCTAAGGCCAGATTTGAATTCAGGTCTTCCTGACTCCAGGACTGGCATTTATCCACTTTGCCATCTAGCTGTTCTTGTTCCACGTGACAGACCTTCAAATATTTGAAGATGCCTAACAATGCCCTCCAAGACTTCCCTTCTCCTGGCTATATAACCCTAGATCATTCACTAGATCCTCACATAACTTGGTCTCTAGTTTCTCTTTATTGACCTCCCGTAAGTTTTCATTTCAATTCAATTCTTTTTGTTAATTACTCATTTCATTTGCTAAGGCATTATTTGGTTTTTGCCATATCTAATAACTACCAATTTTTTCTTCCTTCCTAAAATTTTAAAATTTATTTTATTTTTAATTTATGGAACAAAACAAGCATTTCCATGTCATAGCATAATTTTAAAAAATGATTGCCTATGAACCTGCAAATCTATTAGGTACAACTTGCTATGCCATTTAAAATATATCATAAAGTTAACATGTACATTTCTTTTTTTTCCAATTCCATTTCAACTCAATTCAAACATTTATTGTTTACTATACATATGCTGCTGTGCTCTGTTCTGGGGATATGAAGACAAAGCAGCCAACAGTTCTCCATCCTCCTGTATGAGGCAACATTTATACAGATAGAGAAGTGAGAGAGGATTCTAAAAACTGGAGGGATCAGGAAAGATTTCTTGTAGGAGAGGGCACATAAGGATTCTAAGACACAGAGAGGAGGACAGTGTATTCTCCAGGTATGGAGGATAACCCATGCAAAGGCACAGGTGTAAAGGTGGGATATGAAATGCTGAATTCAGAGAACCACAGGCAGGCCAGTTTGACTGGAATATAAAATACAGAAAGGGGAATTATGTAAAATAAACTAGAAAAGTACGCTAGAACTGGACTATTAAGAGCTTTTAAATGCTATGTTGGGGCAGCTAGGTATCAGAGTAGATAGAGCCATGGGCTTGGAATAAGGAAGACTCATCTTCCTGAGTTAGTTGTATGACCCTGGGCAAGTCACTGAACCCTGTTTGCCTCAGTTTACTTATCTGTCAAATGAGCTGGAGAAGAAAATGGCAAACCACTCTAGGATCTCTGCCAAGAAAACCTCAAATGGAGTCATGAAGAGTTGGACACGACTGAAACAACTCAACAACAATAAATGCCATGTTGGGAAGTTTATATTTTCCCCTAGAGGCAACAAGAATCTTGAAGAATCTTGAGAAGGATAGTGGCTTGGATTACTTTGGCAGCTTTATGGAGTGTGGATTGAAAAGTGGAGAGATTCGGAAGAAGGGATTTGGTTGGGTATATAAATCTGGGAATCTTTGCATGGACATAATAATTGAGTAAATGAGATCATTAGGAGAGAGGATGGCATCCTTCAATTTGTGAATGTCCTTAAAATGTGGTGACCTAAAATGCATCCTGGGCTTCAGGTACGGTTTCATCAGGGTAGAGTTCAGTAGGCCTTTCACTCTCTTATCCTGATTTTATTCTGGATGCCATCCCTCTCTGTTTCAGCTTTCTAACCTTTAAAATGAGGATAATTATACCCTGCCTATTCATTGACAATGAACATAAGTGCTTATAAAGTCCTTTTGAGAAACATTATCTCATGTGATCCTCACAACAGCCCTCTGAGGTTGGTTGGATAGTCCTTCCTTCTACCCCCATTTACCAGATAAAGAAACTAGAGCTCAGAAAAGGGAAGTGAATTATCCAAGATTATAAAGCTGCCAAGTGATGCAGCCAAGACTGAAACTGAGTATAGTCACTCATAGAACAGGAGCCAGGTGTGGCGTTGTCTTTTCCTTTTCCTCAGAGGACCAAGTGCAATGTTCACTCTGAAGTGTGACACGACCCTCCAAGAGGGTGGGACCCAAGTCTTTTGACTTCGTGTAGTGCTCTTTGAACTGCAGCACACACTGTCTTCATCTCTGTTCCCTTGGTGTCTGAAAAAGAGCACTAGTGAGGGCAGGAACCCTTTGGATCTTGGGAGTTTCCTGGTTCAGACCAATGAGGGGGAAAATGTTGATACTGCCCAGGACAGACTAAATAGTTTTTAAAAAACAAAACAGTGCAAGAATCTCTGCCTAAATATAGCCATTTGTTTATGAGGGTACAGGCAAATTTCCTCATTTCTGGATTCCAGTAGAGAGCCTGGGGCTTTATGCATCATTTTAGCAGCAATGTTACCATGTAAATGTTCTCTCTCTGCTCATATTCCTTTAAAAATGCCTGAATGGCCTCATTTAAAAAAATTTAAAATGAAATACCTGAGATAAAATCTGCCCATTAAGAGATGTGAACTTGCGAACACCAAGAAGACTATGATGACCAGGGCTTTGTGTGATTCCGAGAAAGGACCTGTGTTCTTTAAAGTGATTGCAGCCTTCACATCTAACTCTGCCTCAAAGATCCAGGAAAGATATCTGGAAGCATCTAGATATAAGTGCACTCCTTTGGACTAGGTCTACAGAATCAAACGGAATCAGAGGGGAACACGATTATCTGGTCAGCTCGGGACCATTCTCATATCCATTCCAGATGACTAACGCAAAGGGAAAAACATCCCTCTCCCCACGTTTTTTGTCTTGTCTGTAAGGATGGTCCCTAATTTCCAACTTTACCCAGAGATGATCCTTTACAATTCATGCTTTTTGGAGTTAGGAGAGAGAACAGTTGTTTTCTGGACTTATTGCCTATGGATAGTAGGAGAGAATTAAATCTGTCTTTGACATTTATAATAAAAATTTCAATATACCAGAAAATAAAAACACATGAAGCTTAAGATGTGATATGATAGATATGATCCAGAAGGGATAGCTAAATAAAGATATTCGTACCATTGCTCTCCTCCAACCCAACTAGCCAAGACCGAGAGTAGCGTGGAGTGAAAAGGCTTGGGACTTGGACTTAGATAACCAAGGTTCACACCCATCTTGACTTCTTAGTATCTGTGTGATGTCACACAAGTAGCTTCACTTTTCTGCCTCTCACTTTCCTCATCTACGGTCTGGAGAAAATAATAATAATTATAGCTAGCATTTGTATGGGACTTATCACGTATCACTGCACTAAGTGCTTTGCAGTATTGCTTCATTGGATCCTCACAACAAGTCTGTGAGGTAGGTGCCTCCATTTTACAGTTGAAGAAATTAAGACAGAAAGGTTAAGTGACTTGCCCAAGTTCACACAACTAGTAAGTGTTGAAGGTTAGATTTGAACTCAGGTTTCATAACTCCAAGCCCAGTATTCTATCTACTGTACTACTTAGCTCAGATAATAGTACTTATATTTACAAGGTTATTACGGGGAAAACTTTCAAATCTTACATCACTGTAACTGGGAGCTATTATTGTAAGGCTAAATCATAGAATAGCTCACTCTCTAAGGAATTAACACCTTGGGGCCCAAAGGCAAAAGACCCATGATGGATGTGGGCAGATGAAATCATTTCATCAGTGAGGACTCATTCAGAAGTGACATAAGGGACATCATCAAGGTCAAGAATCAAACCAGAGGTAGAGGTTAAGAGGAAGGCCTCTAGCACACTGGGTGGATCCTCTGTGGGGAATTTATGGAAGGTCAGGGTGCATTGGATTCCAGTCAACGCCTGCCACTCATGTAGTAAAATTGTCCTGCAAACATCCAACTACATCTGTACAAGGTTTTCAATTTAAATAGTCCTTCAATGGGAGAAGAGGTTCTCATCAAGCTTTGAAGGGACAGATAACAAGGTGATAGTGCCTTTCTCTCAAAATTACCTTGTGTATACTTTGTGCTTATAAGGGTGCATGTTATTTCCCTCAATAGAAATATATGCATACATACATAAATATGCATATATACATGTACACACACACATATATATATATATCCATACATACATGTATATGCTCTTTGAGGGCAGGGAATGTTTCTTTTGTCATTTTATTTTCATTCTGAATTTTGTTGTTATTCAGTTATGTCCAACTCTCTGTGGAGTTTTCTTGGCAAAGATACTGGCGTGGTTTGCCTGGGTCTTTCCCAGCTTATTTTATAGATGAGAAAACTGAGGCAAATGGAGTGAATTGACTTTCCCAGGGTCACTCAGCTAGTGTATGAGGTCAGATTTGAACTAAGGAAGATGAGTCTTCTGACTCCCAGCCCGGCACTCTATCCACTGTGCTACCTAGCTGCCCCACTCTGGGCTTAACAAACACCAAGGAAAATGAGTATCACCAAATATGACAAGGAACAAAATAAGAGAATTTATTGTACATGAAACTGAAGGTCTCTATTACGTATAGCTTAGTTTTTTATTTTGGTGTATAATAACAAGTAGTTTTCAAAGCTGTCCTGCTGGTCTGAGATTGCCTGAATGCAGTTTGTTCTGGTGTTACTTGTTACCTACTGTCTTGTGTCACATTTGTGACAGTGACACAAGACAGTTCTGGGCTTGAGTCCCACTCAAACTAGATTTTCACTTCCTTGAGGAGACGTCTTGTGTTCATCTTTGTTTATATAGATATTCTATACACAGAATGGAATGTCAGACACTAAGTGATGATCTACTGAATTACAGTGAGTTATTTAAGTAAGACTACCTGTCCCTTGAGAGGCAAAGTGAAGTAGTGACTAGATGGTCAGCTTTGCAGTCAAAAAGCCCTGGGTTCAAGATCCATCTTTGATACATACTAGCCACATAAGTCTGGTCAAGTCATTTAATCTCTCAATGTCCCAGGCAAATCTATATCATGCCTTGTACAGCAGCTACTAATTTGCATAGATAAAAGAAATTTCCTCACTGGAAGCTGCCAGCACAGATGAAATCCCAGTGTCTGGATCAGCTTCTTAGTTGAAATCTTAAAACCCACCACCAGGAAATTTAATTAGATAGGAAGGCAATGAAGGGACCCTGAATGGGACTGCGAAAGTTTGATCACCAATTTGCTTAAGAAAAGTGTCCTGTTATGGTGCTTAGGATCGGAAGAGGAATGGCATGGAAACCACCCAGCTCCTACACCAGTCCAGTTGCTTTTTTACACTTTTCACTGGACAGTTCCTCCAAAAGACGATCCATCTATACATGGATATCTTCGATTCTCTCCAGTTTTCTAGCCATTTGTCAGCAGTAACCTATTAGAGCAGAAGATCTAATGAAGACATCACGGGTCCTTGTGAGGCTACAGGCTCAGCCTGAATAGGATATTCACTTGCTGTTAATTAAGCAGAAAAAGGAGCTGAGAGTAGGGCAACTTTAGCAACGCAGCAGCATATACTTAAAATCTCTAAGTGGTCAAAGGGAGGGGATGATGGGGAGAGACTCACTACATTTCAGGTCTCAAGCCTTGTGGGAGGAGCTCACAGGGACCTCAAGGCAGTTTTCAAAAGGAAAGAAAAATAAATGGAATAATTTTCACTTGAGAGATTCAATACCTATCCTTTTCTCTTGCTTTCATCCCCTTAATCCTTTAAGCTCCATATTGTTTCACCCTCAAAAGAATTAATGAGGCAAAAGCAGAGATCAATTTCAGGCATTCTTTCGACTCTGTGTTTTGATAGTAAAATGTTCCACTGGGGATTTTCAGAGCTAAAAGGGAGCAGCACATTGGAGTCTCAGGTCCAATGATTGTTTATTTTTTAGACAACTTAAAGTAAGAAAAGGTTGAGAAATGTTCATCTACTCGGCATGGAGTCAGGCAGAAGTTGGGATCTGCCTTTTTGTGTGTGTGCCCAACATCACATCCTTTTTATCAGCTACTGGGTCCGATTGAATTTTACAGGAGAACTGACAAATTTTGAAAGTACCCAAATGAGGGAGGCCATGCCTTGAAAGCTACGAAATCTTTTTTTGGCCAGTGAATTTAATATCAAAGCAATTAATGATGTCTAATATTTATATAGCATTTTAAGATTTGCAGACATGTGTGTGCTACACACACACACATATGTATATGCACACATATGTAGATTTTTCAGAGCATATATATATACATACACATATATGCTCAGCAAACCTTAAAATGTTACACATATATACACACACATACATACAGCAAGTATGTATGCATGTATATATAAACTTTGCTCCACTGATAGAATGTATCAGATAGGAAAAGTACCATTTCATTTTTCTCATGTGTTAGATACTTAAAACAATGTTTTCTGATGGATTGATTCCTCTGTAAGTTTTACTAGCTCACTTTATTACTTACAATATATACATACACATAGAAATCTGTATCTATCTATATGTGTATATATACACAGCTATCATTTCATTTTTTCTTCATGGTAACCTTATTAGATAGATTCAGTTCTTTTTTTTTTTTTACAGATAAGGAACTGAAATCTAGAGAAACTTATCCAAGGTCACACAGCTAAGACAAGATTCAAACTTGGGTCTTCCTTGCTTCCAAGTCCAATGCTAGCTAGGAAAAGGATATTTTCTCCCAGGATCCAAAGCAATTTTGCCTACGTCAAGAAGACAATATTTTGAAGGAAGAGGACAATGTATCAGCTCTCATACAATGCAGGGAGGGTTTCTGGGTGAGTGAACTGTGCACTGCCAGCTTGTCAGGTGTGCTCAACTGAAGCAAACCCTTCAAGACAGAAAAGCAGGTGGGAGCTGAGTGAGAAGCACTGACAAAAAATTCCTGGGTATTCTGGATGCATCAACCAAGCATGTTAGCATTGTCCTCATTCAGTCCAAATGACAATGCCTTTCCTGGGCTATGGAAAAATTGATTTTCCTCCACCTAAGGAGAGTAAAAGAACGAGATATCTTGACATCTCCCAGGTTCTGAGGCTCTAGAATCCAGCTGTTTGATGTTACACAGATGGATGTTTTTAGTCAATATTTAATAATAATAAATTTAACTACCACATTAATAACGACAATGAACTTTTGAAATGTCAGGCTCCCACCAGCTTTTCTGAGCACACCCAGCATTGTAAGGATGAACTTTTTCCTTTCAGGACTCTGTGAAAGGTACATCAGGAAAGCTCTTATGCAGCCTCTTAGCTTTCCAAATGCTGAGATTTCCCATAAAAATGTGAGCAGAACAAGGAGAGAGACCTAACTGGAGGTAATGGAGCTACTGGCACCCATGCCTCCAGTCTGAGAGGGCCCTCCCTGCAAAAAATTACCTTGTATTTACTTTATATGTGTGTATATAGGCACACACCCATACATATGTGCATATGCATGTAATACATATGAATACAGCACATTCTACTGTATGCACAATGCTAAGCAAATACTAGGTGCTTAACAAATGTTTATTGATATATACACATGTATGTGCATGTGTGTGTGTGTATGTGTGTGTGTGTGTGTGTAGCATATGCATAGTAGAGGGACCCAACCACAGAAATAGAAACAGTTCTGCACCGGTCACATGATTGAAGATCAATGTGGTGAATGCTCATGTAACATAATAGAAATCCACTGGAATTGAAGTCAGAGGATATAGCTTAAATCCCAGTATTCATGCATGGATGCATGTAAGTATGTATGTATGTATACACATGTCTCTTACGATAGAATATATCAGGCAGGGAAAGTACCATGAAGGTTTTGTCTTTGCATCTCCAGTACCTGGCCCAAGTTAGCTGCTTAAAATCTCTTATTCACCTGACTCAATCTAACTGTCCTAGCAATGTGGTAAGTGTTCTTTAACGATGTGACCTCTGTAGAACTGCTGTTAATTCTGTGACTGGGTCTTCTACTAGGACAGTTGGACTGAGTCAGATAAATAAGTGAAAAATGCCATTTATATGTTGCTTGGAGTTTAAAGTTTGCAAAGTATTTTGAATACATGCTCTCATCTGATTCTCACAAGAGGCCTGTGTGATATTGTGCATGTTCAGTTGTGTCCAACCCTTCATGATCCCTTTAGCCTTTTTTGGGCAGAGATACTAGAATGGTTTGCCATTTCCTTCTCTAGCTCATTTTACAGTTGAGGAAACTGAGACAAACAGGGATAAATGACTTGCCCAGGGTCACACAGTTAACAATAGTCTGAAGTCAGATTTGAACTCAGGTCTTCCTGACTCCAGGCCTGATACTCTATCCACTGTACCACCTTACTGCCCTGTGTGACATGAGGCAAGTCACCTGCCCAGAGCTAGTAAGTGTTTGAAGCCAGATTTGAACACCTGAAGAGGAGTCTTCTTAACTACACACAGGCCCAGCACTCTATCTATCCACTCTGTCACCTAGCTGTCTGAGCTACTGCCTGCTGGTTAGTACAAATATCATTATCTCCATTTTATTGAGTCTTACAGAGATAACATCACTTACCCCAGGTCATAGAGTTTATAAGTCCTAAGACTGAACCTGATCTCAGGACCTCTATCTCCAAATTCAGTGCTCTTGCCTTTTATACCATGCTCCCCTCCACCCCCCCCTCTCCCCGCGCCATCTCAATCCATTGCCTTACGTTGTGCCTAGCATGATCTGAGTGCATCGTGCAGCATGATCTGAGTGCATCGTGCAGCATGATTGTGCATTGCGCTTGTGCATCATCCTTGGCTTAAGTTCTATGAGGAAGCATTAAAGTTGTTAAACATCTGGCTCCTAGAGATAAGGAAAATGAACAAAATAGAAATTATGCTGAAGGACCACTTATTTTTCTCAGCTTAAAAAATTTGATTAACACCTTATTTCATTTATCACAGATAAGATAGAACGTAGAATAATTTCTCAGAATAGGTACTATTATACTTAGGTATAATAAAGAATCCTATGAATTCCTCTAAGGGTCTTGCACACACACACACACACACACACACACACACACATTTATTTGTAACCAATCTCTTAACTGCCATTTTTAAAAATACCTTAATCTTCTGCATGTTTCTATGATTTCAGCAAGTTCCATTTTGTGTGAGCTCTTTCTTTTCATGGGAAGTCTTGCTTGTATTTCCCTGGGGGATTTTCTCCCTCTCAGATACTTAGTGTAAAGCAAGATCAAAAAACTGGTGTGCAATTTCCTCTTCTATAAAATACATAAGTGGACATGTGTTCCCATGATTATCTGTCTGGAATCCTTGAGTGACTAAGGGAGGAAGCTAATATTCTGCAAAGACCAGGAGGCATTTCTTTCTTTGCAGTTGGCTGCTAGCCACAGTGCGTGATCCACTAGAAGAGGAGCTAATGCACATCATCTGCATCATCCAAACAACCTCGTACAAGCAGAGCAGGCGCATCTCTTTGAATACGTCACAAGCCTTGCCACAATTGTTTATATCTCTTTGTGGCAAAATAGAAAGGAAGGAATCGAGAGTTGTACTTAATGTGATTATAAATATCACCACCACCCTCAGAACAGATGACCTGACTGGGTATTGACTGCCTCACTTTTCTCAGAAATGATTGCTAAAGTCACTCTTGGTTCTGACTCAGATGCTATTTCTGAGATATAGGAAATTAACATTGTAAATGTTAAGAAAACACTCGCATTGGCATAAAGTTAGTCCTATTCATTGATTATTAGCAATGACAGTTTGTATTGGAGTACCACTGGGAGAAGTTTTGCTTTGTGGGCTCTGCCTTTATGGATGTTCCAGGGATCCTGACAATACAGAGAGAGGGAGCAAGAAGAAGGAGATTCTGGGATATAGTTAGTTTCATTGATCAGCTCAAGTTCCACAATCTGCATTAGATCTTTTCTAATTTATCACCCTAGCTGCTAGTTCCATCCCCTCCAAATTACTTCATATTCATTTTGCATATATTCTCTCTCTATTTTCTATACTTGTATTTTGTACATGTTGTTTTCATTATTTGAATGTAAGCTTCTCAAAATCACAGGCTTTTTCAATTTCATCTTTGCATCTGCAGTGTTTAGCACATAGTAAGTATTTAATAAATGCTTTCTTGATGGACTCTTTCCCCAGCTGTTCCTCTGTACCTCCCTGCCTCCCACCACTCAGAGTGCTCATGTAAGTAAATGGGGAGCTGGGTAGGGAACGAGGTACTGGCGATAGTCCCCAAGGATAAGATAAGAAAAGGGGCAAAGGCTCTCATGGCTCATTGAGCCTGATGCTAGCTTATCTGTAGGCTGGACTCCTCAGACCTAGGTAATGAGCAAACACTGGGAAAGAGCTAATCATTGCCTCATTTTTGCATGAGATTCAATTTGACTTCGTGGAGTTTTGGAGCTTCTTTGTCCTCATGGCCACCCTGACCGTCATTGAGACTCGACTGCAGATCTGTCCTAAATAAAAATACTGTTCTCTTTATAGTCCCCTCTAATATAGGGTGGATTAGTACCCACTCTGAAGGAGTTCATTATGGGTATAAGAACTCCTGCACTGATTTCACTTTCCCCTCTTCTCTGAACTGCTGGGGCTCTTGGGAGAATCAGAAAGGCAGGGACAATGAAGCAAATGTTTTCCCAGACTATATATACGTTTGGGACAAAGTCATGTCATGAATACTCATGGCTTTGATTCTTTTTGGAGTGGACTATAATACTAAACAATCAGAAGCACCTCTAAAGGCTGCATTAAATGTAAAATTCTAGGATTAAAATTATCCATTTCCATGTTTTCTTCATGAACAGTTAAATAGTAGACTGATGTTTGTTAGTGTATATCCCTTAACCTCTCCAAATCTCAGTTTCCTCATAGGCAAAATACTCTCACTATTTAATTCATAGGAATTGTGAGAATCTGATGATAATAGATATAGGAGAATTTTATAATATTAAGCATAATATGTGTGTATGTTCGTCCTTGATTGCTGAAGAAGATCATGCCATCAGAGAAATAATGACATGACTTGCACTTGACTATTTTTGAGTGAGGGAGGGCTGTGCAGGTCACCAGCCTCACTTCTCCAGAACCATCTGAATCCAGTGATCAGATATTCATCAGGATGACTGGAGATGACCCAGGATGAGGCAATAGGGGTTAAGTGACTTGCCCAAGGTCACACAGCTAGTGACTGTCAAGTGTCTGAAGTGAGATTTGAACTCAGGTCCTCCTGACTCCTGCACTGCACGAAGCATAACATAGTATGTAACTAAAAAAATATTGGAGATCTTTGCCATGAAGACAGAATTGCCATCAACTATCTACTGGCTGACAAAGACTAGTCTTTGTCCCCATCTAGGGTTTCTAATACTTTCTTGAGACTCTTTGAACCTCAGACTAATTTACATGATCTTGTAGAGAAGCATGACAGAAATTGAAGGGGATGGATAAAAAGGGGTGCATTTTCTACAAAGTAAAAAATTGGAGGTTCTGACTATAGGGAAGGATCATGTTGCCTATTGAATGAGAAAGGGAAGAGGTATATGTAATTCAGTCAACCTAACTCATCTAGGAGTTGAGGACTGGTTGAGAAGAAGAATTTGGAATATGTTGATAGCTGTCTGAGTGGCCCCTTTATGTTCTATGCAGGTGGGACTATAGTTCTACCTAAGGAAAGATATATTGATTAAGCCAGAGGCATGTAAACCCTGAGAATCTCAGTCTAAAAGATCTATAACACTTTACAATGAAGATGACCTCACCAGAGGACATGGAGAGCCTCATATATTTAGGATATAACTGTCTCTGGACAAATGATAAAAGTGTCTAAATCAAGACCAGAAAATAAAGGGGAGTGATGAGGAAGTTCCTGAACCAAGAGGATCTCCTAGAGTGGTGAAATTTTGGACCAAATCAAGGAAAAACAAGGCATAGACCAACAATGTGCAGAAGCAGAACTGGAGGTAACTTTAAATAGTACTGTGAGTCATGTGGTCTAGCCAGGCCTGGAGAAGAGGGAGATAACTCTCTAGCAAATCTAAGTTCTTTTCCACCTTGGAAGGGAGTGAGTAGCCTCAACCTTAGAGTGGGATTACAAGATATGAAGTAACTGGGAAAGGTGTGGTTCATCATAGGGGTGAATTACTTGCCTCTCAAACAATCCCAAGATGTTTTTCTTCATGGGGGTTCACAATCTGGATGGTACTTTAAGTCTGGAATGACTCTGTAAATCCCTGCAAAAGACAGGACTCACCAAAATGAAAAGTCATGTTGACTGCCTAGTGGTTGGAGTAAAAATCTTTTTGGAATTTTTATAAGGTATAATAAAATCCATGTTTTATGCCTTGTTAATTTGGTTCTTGCAAGGGAACTGAGAATATCTATTCTAGACAAAACCTAGAAATGAGTCAAATTAAAATATATTAAGATCTTTTTCTGAGTGGATGTGCAAGTCATTAGTCTTGTCTCCTATAGTAAACTGAGTCTGTCTGTAGGAGAATCTGGACGAGAGAGTCCCAACTGATGTACAAGTTACAGAAAAATATAAGTATGCTATTTTCATTATTCTTTTACATAATAAATTTACATTGTCATGAAACGAGTCAACATAAGCCTTATGTTCATTTTCATCACTATATTTGGACCTATGACCAGTTCTCTAATGGAGGAAAATTTCACTATGTGCTAATTCCCAACATTTTGATACAAGTGAAACTGAGTCAAATAGAAGTTTCAAGGGCAACATTAAAAGAGAAAACAAATCACATATGGGCAACATGAAGCCAAAAAATATATTTATGAAAAACTATGATACTTGGTAGTTATATCTAGGAGATGTGATTGTTTACATTGAAATTTCCAGAAAACAGAAGTCTTCAGATACACTTGAACCTGAGGAAGGAATTTGCCCTCAATGCTCAAAGCTGCTTGTAGTCATCTTGAGGACAGGAACTGTTTGAGTTTTGTTTGTCTTTGTATTCTAGGAACTTAGCATAACCCCTGGTACATGGTGTGTCTGTAATGCTTGTTGAATGGTTAATTGATTGTAAGCCTTCAAATACTATAAAAATGCCAATTGTTGTAACAATAAGTTATGAGAATATCATTACATCATCTTCAGATGGTTCTTCTCAGCAATGGAATTAAATGTCATTAGGGCTACCTTCCCTGGAGCCATCACAGCAGATTAACCAGTGTCTTACCTCAACAGTAGTCCATCTGGGTGTTGCTGTTGTTCAGTTATTTTGGTCATGTCTGACTCTTTATTACCCTGTGGACCTTTGTCCATGGGGTTTTCTTGGCAAAGGTACTGGAGTGATTTGCCATTTGTTTCTCCAGTGGCAAACACTTTAAGTGACTTGCCCAAGGTCACACAGCTAGGAGGTTTCTGAAGCTGGATTTGAATTTAGGTCTTCCCTACTCCAAACCTAGCACTCTACCCACTGTGCCACCACATTGCAGCCTCCTGATGCTTATCATGTAAAAGGAAAGGGGAGGAAACCCAACAACTGGAGATCTGCCCTTAGCAACCTTACATTTTAATGGAACTTCCCTTTTTCTGTCTTTTTAACATAGCCCTTTACTTCCTCATCTTTGAAGAATCTTTTTCAATCTCAGATTTCCTAAGTAAATGAATTGCTATTAAGGAGATGATCTGGAAAAATTTTGGAGCAGCAGAAGTGGAGAACAACAGAGCGGAGGTGATTTCCAGCCCATGGTGACCTGAAAGGCCCATGGAAACGTTGGTTGCACCAGAGGGATGCAGAGCCGAGCGCAGACCCCAGCACAGCTTTGGCTGAGCAGCTCTGCGTGGCACGACAAGACTCTGGGAGGAGGACACCTCAGGGGCGGAATCTCCAGTCACAGTAGCGGGTCCTCAGATCCCTCGGCCCACAGGTGCCAAAGGACAGTGATGGGGTTTTATCAGGCAGCAACCACAGAGGGTGCACAGCAGCCCATACAGACTGCTCTTTGGTGGAGTGTAAAAACCCCTGGGGGCATTGAAAAGCTGAGTCTTACCTCAGCCCTAGGTAGAGGCCCTGGGAGAGCTGGTCTTTGTCTCACACTGAATGGCGGCCCTGCCCATCCAGCTTATCTGAAAATCAGCCCCCAGTGCTGACTTTATCGGAACTGGAGGTCAAGTGGCTGTGGAGAGCTATCTGCTAAGATTCTGGGCACAAAAATCCCTCTCTGCATCCAGACCCCAGTACACGCTTGATTGTGCCACCTTGGAGGAACTGAGATCTCAGATTCCCAGAGTATACCCTACTCTTGACAAAGGACCCAAAAGGCAAGTAACTGGTTGGGAAAATGCCCCAAAAAGGGGAAAAAAAAATAAGACCATAGAAGGTTACTTTCTTGGTGAACAGATATCTCCTCCCATCCTTTCAGATGAGGAAGAACAAGGCTTACCATCAGGGAAAGACACAGAAGTCAAGGCTTCTGTATCCCAAACATCCAAAATAAATATTCAATGGGCTCAGGCCATGGAAGAGCTCAAAAAGGATTTTGAAAAGCAAGTTAGAGAGGTGGAGGAAAAACTGGGAAGAGAAATGAGAGAGATGCAAGAAAAGCATGAAAAGCTGGTCAATACCTTGCTAATGGAGACCAAAAAAAATGCTGAAGAAAATAACACCTTGAAAAATAGGCTAACTCAATTGGCAAAAGAGCTCCAAAAAGCCAATGAGGAGAAGAATGCTTTCAAAAACAGAATTAGCCAAATGGAAAAGGAGGTCCAAAAGCTCACTGAAGAAAATAGTTCTTTCAAAATTAGAATGGAACAGATGGAGGCTAATGACTTTGTGAGAAACCAAGAAATCACAAAACAAAACCAAAAGAATGACAAAATGGAAGACACTGTGAAATATCTCATTGGAAAAACAACTGACCTGGAAAATAGATCCAGGAGAGGCAATTTAAAAATTATGGGACTCCCTGAAAGCCATGATCAAAAAAAGAGCCTAGACATCATCTTTCATGAAATTATCAAGGAAAACAGCCCTGATATTCTAGAACCAGAGGACAAAATAAGTATTGAAAGAATCCACTGATCCCCTCCTGAAAGAGATCCAAAAAGAGAAACTCCTAGGAATATTGTAGCCAAATTCCAGAGTTCCCAGATCAAGGAGAAAATATTGCAAGCAGCTAGAAAAAAACAATTCAAGTATTGTGGAAATACAATCAGGATAACACAAGATCTAGCAGCTTCTACATTAAGGGATAGAAGGGTGTGGAATATGATATTCCAGAAGCCAAAGGAACTAGGACTAAAACCAAGAATCACCTACCCAGCAAAACTGAGTATAATATTTTAGGGGAAAAAATGGTCTTTCAATGAAATCGAGGACTTTCAAGCATTCTTGATGAAAAGACCAGAGCTGAAAAGAAAATTTGACTTTCAAACACAAGAATGAAGAGAAGCATGAAAAGGTAAACAGCAAAGAGATGTCACAAGGGACTTACTAAAGTTGAACTGTTTACATTCCTATATGAAAAGACAATATTTGTAACTCTTGAAACTTTTCAGTATCTGGGTAGTTGGTAAGATTACACACACACACACACACACACACACACACACACACACACACAGCACAGAGTGAATTGAATAGGATGGGACCATATCGTAAAAAAATGAAAATAAGAGGTGAAAGAGAAATATATTGGGAGGAGAAAGGGAGAAATGGAATGGGGTAAATTATCTCTCATAAAAGAGGCAAGCAAAAGACTCTTCAGTGGAAGGAAAAAGAGGGGAGGAGAGAGAAAAACATGAAGCTTACTCTCATCACATTCAACCAAAGGAAGGAATAAAATGCACACCCATTTTGGTATGAAAACTTATCTTACAATACAGGAAAGTGGGGGAGAAGGGGATAAGCAGGGTGGGGGGGATGATGGAAGGGAGGGCAATGGGAGGAGGGAGCAATTAGAAGTCAACACTCTTGGGGAGGGACAGGATCAAAAAGAGAGAATAGAAGCAATGGGGGGCAGGATAGGATGGAAGGAAATATAGTTAGTCTTACACAACACGACTATTATGGAAGTCATTTGCAAAACTACACAAGTATGGCCTGTATTGAATTGCTTGCTTCGCCAAGGGAATGGGTGGGGAGGGAGGGATGAAGAGAAGTTGGAAGTTAGAGTTTTAGGAACAACTGTTGAGTATTGTTCTTACTACTAGGAAATAAGAAATACAGATAATGGGGTATAGAAAGTTATCTGGCCCTACAGGACAAAAGAGAAGATGGAGACAAGGGAAAGGAGGGATGATAGAAGAGAGGGCAGATCGGTGAAAAGGGCAGTTAGAATGCTTGGTGTTTTGGGGAGGGGGAGGGGAGAAATGGGGAGAAAATTTGGAACCCCAAATTTTGTGAAAATGAATGTTAAAAGTTAAGTAAATTAATTTAAAAAAAAGAATGTGAACTAGAAAAAAAAAGATGATCTGTTGATTGATTTTAGGAAAACATGGAAAGACGTATGAAATAATGAAAAGGAAAATGACAGCTAAGTACAGGCATGGAGCAGAGCGCAGCCCAGCACAGGTGCAGAGTGAAGCACAGCTCATCAGAGGCAGAGAGTGCAGCACTGCACAGCGTGGGCCACACCGTGACAAGGGCAGGACTGGAGCAGGTTTCAAGGTGCCACATCACTGGCAGCAGCTGTGAGTCCCAGATTCCTCAACTCACAAATGCCAAAGACAGCTTCAAAGATATTTTCTTCCATCCTTTTGAATGAGGAGGAACAATGTACACCATAAGAAGAAGACCTAAAAGTCAAGGTTTCTGCATCAAAAACCTCCAAAATAAATATGCAGTGGTTTTAAGCCATGGAATAGCTGAAAAAGAATTTTGAAAATCAAGTAAGAGAGGTGGAGGAAAAATTGGGGAAAAAAATGAGAGCGATGCAAGAAAATCATGAAAAGCAAGTCAACAGCTTGCTAAAGAAGACCCACAAGAATGCTGAAGAAATGAACACCTTTAAAAATAGACTAACTCAAATGGCAAAAGAGGCCCAAAAAGCCAATGAGGAGAAGAATGTTTTAAAAAGTAGAATTAGCCAAATGGAAAAGGAGGTTCAAAAGCTCACTGACGAAAATAGTTCTTTAAAAATTAGAATGGAGCAGATGGAAGCTAATGACTTTAGGAAAAACCAAGAAACTACAAAACAAAACCAAAAGAATGAAAAAATAGAAGACAATGTGAAATATCTCATTGAAAAAACAACTGACATGGAAAACAGATCCAGGAGAGACAATTTTAAAATTATGGGACTACCTGAAAGTTATGATCAAAAAAAGAACCTAGACATCATTTTTCATGAAATTATCAAGGAAAACTACCCTGGTCTTCTGGAACCAGAGGGTAAAATAAATATTGAAAGAATTTACCAATTACCTCCTGAAAGAGATCCAAAAAGAAAAACTCCTAGGAATATTGTAGCCAAATTCCAGAGTTCCCAGGTCAAGGAGAAAATATTGCAAGCAGCTAGAAAAAAACAATTCAAGTATTGTGGAAATACAATCAGAATAACACAAAATCTAGCAGCTTCTACATTAAGGGATCTAAGGGCCTGGAATAGGATATTCCAGAAGTCAAAGGAACTAGAACTAAAACCAAGAATCACTTACCCAGCAAAACTGAGTATAATACTTCAGAGGAAAAAATGGTCTTTCAATGAAATCTAGGACTTTCAAGCATTCTTGATGAAAATACCAGAGCTGAAAAGAAAATTTGACCTTCAAACACAAGAATTTAGAGGACCATGAAAAGGTAAACAGCAAAGAGAAGTCACAAGGGACTTACTAAAGCTGAGCTGTTTACATTCCTACATGGAAAGAAAATATTTGTGACTCTTGAAACTTTTCTCAGCATTTGGGTAGATGGAGGGATTATACACACACACACACACACACACACACACACATATGTGTGTGTGTGTGTGTGTGTGTGTGTGTGTGTGTGTATATATATATATATATATATATATATATATATATATATATATATATATATATATATATATATATATATATACACACATATATAGACAGAGGGCACAGGTTGAGTTGAACAGGAAGGGATGATACCTAAATAAAATTAAGGGGTGAGAGAGGAATATATTGGGAGGAGAAAGGGAGAAATGGAATGGGGCAAATTATTTCTCATAAAAAAAGGCAAGAAAAAACTTTTTCAATGGAGGGGAAAAGGGGAAGGTGAGAGGGAAAAAGTGAAGCTTACTCTCATCACATTTGGCTTAAGGAAGAAATAACATACATGCTCAATTTGGTACGAAAACCTATCTTACCCAACAGAAAAGTAGGGGAGGAGGGGAGAAGGGGGGGTGTGAAGGGAGAGCAAATGAGAGGAGGGGGGTAATTAGAAGTAAACACTTTTGGGGAAGGACAAGGTCAAAAGAGAGAATAGAATAAATGGGGGATAGGATAGGATGGAGGGAAATACGGGTAGTCTTTCACAACATGACTGTAATGGAAGTCTTTAGCAAAAGTATACATATATGGCCTATATTGAATTGCTTGCCTTCTCAGTGGGGAGAAAGGGAGGGAAGTTGGAGCTCAAAGTTTTAGGAACAAATTTTGAGAACTGTTTTTGCATGTAACTGGGAAATAAGAGATACAGGTAATGGGGTATAAAACTCTATCTTACCCTACAAGAAAAGAGAGAAGATGGGGATAAGGAAAGGAAGGGGTGTGATAGAAGGGAGGGTAGACTGGAGGAAGGGGTAATCAGAATGTATGGTGTTTTGGGGTGGGTGGAGGGGAGAGATGGGGAGAAAATTTGAAACTCAAAATCTTGTGGAAATGAATGTTGAAAACTAAAATAAATAAATAAATTGAGAAAATAAGTGAAATGAACAGAAGCTACTTATATGTGTTACATACAGTAACAGTAATATTGTTCAAAGAATAACTGTGGACATCTAAATTATTCTGAGTATTATAAATACTTGGATCAACTACAAAGAACCTATGAAGGAAGATACTATCCACCTGTGGAGAAAGAATTGATAAGTAGAAGTATGTATAGTATGGTTTTAGATATATTTATAAATCTGCATCAAATGATGGCCTTCTCTCATGTACAGTAGGGAGTGGGGAGACAGTTTGGAGTTTAAAATGTAACAAAAATTAAATTTAAAAAAGAAGAAGATGGTCTGACATAGTGGGAAGAATTCCTAATTTGGACTTAAACTATCTGGATCCCAATCCCTGCCCCTGCTTCTTTTTACCTCTGAGACTCCAGGCAAATCATTTCACTTTCCTGGGCCTTAGTTTCTTCATTTATAAAACAATGTGGGTTGGATTACTGGATCCTAAATTGCCAGAATATTGGGAGTCAAGCATCAGTTAGGAGACAGGCGATTGAGATTCTGGGTTCTGCTCTGCCGTTTAATAATGATGTGATTTTGATCAAGTCACTTAGCTTCTTGGACCACATTTTCCTCGTGTGTAAAATAAGTGGAGGTTCTGGTTCTGTAGAAGTAGCACTGGACTGAAAATCAGGAGACTTGAATTCAAATTCTGGTACTGTCATTTACTAGCTCTTTATCCTTGCACAAATGCCCTAATCTTTCTGAACATCGCCAAAGGCACTGCTGGGTAAAAGCTACCCTCCTCCCAAAGGACTTGGACCCCAAGAACCCCAAACCTCAAAGTAGGCCTTGGCCTGGGAAGAATTGAGTAGATGGTGTGCCTCTGCGGCCTCTAACTTTCCCCACATTAGGTGATCTGTGTGTTAATCTTGGCTTTCTTTTTCCGTATCAGAATCACAAAATCTCTGTTTATCCAGAATAGTCTATAGTTGAAGAGAAATTCCCTTTACAATTATGGTTCTTGGCCTGAGTCAAGTCCATGAACTTGGGTTTCTAAATATATGTATTTAAGTAAAGATATTTCAATATAATTGCTTTCCTTGGTAATAGTTTGTGTTTTAGCTTACATGTTTCTGAGAAAGAGTCCAGTTTTTGCCAGACATTAATGCCTATGACACACAAAAGGACTAATCTGCAGTATCACTGGCAATTAGTCATTCAGCCTCTCCTTGGTTCCAAAGGAAACTGACCACCTCCTGAGTCAACCTCCTCCACTTTTTGGCTGCTTAATTATTAGGAAGTTTCCCTTTCCATGGAGCTGAAATATTTTCTGAACTTCTGCCCATTATTCCAAATTTTGCCCTTCAGGGATAAATTTAGTCCCTCTTCCAGCTGATTCTCCTTTTGGCACTTGAAGACAATTATCATGACTCTGAGTCTTCACTTCTCTAGTCAGTTAGTCAATAATTAGACAACAAGCATTTATCAAGTGCATGCTATGTGCCAGGCACCATGCTAAAGCACTGGGAATACAAGTACAAGCAAAAAAAAAAAAAAAGCCTTTCTTTT
Source organism: Notamacropus eugenii (assembly GCF_028372415.1). NCBI lineage: Eukaryota > Metazoa > Chordata > Mammalia > Diprotodontia > Macropodidae > Notamacropus > Notamacropus eugenii. The sequence goes on from NC_092875.1 coordinate 469,453,816, forward strand.
GTCCCTGCCCTCAAGGAGCTTACATTCAAATAGGGGATATAAAAGGAAGCTGAAAAGGAAGTGTGTAGGGGGCTGATGATAGCACGATAAGGGCATGATGGAGAAATCTGAGGGAGTGCAACCTCATGGGAAATGAAGACAGTTGGCCTGGGCACCCTCATTAAGTGGAAGTTATGAGAGGAGCCATCCAATGAGAAAAAGGGGCGAAGGGGTGCAGGTGAGGGGTGAATTACAGGGCTGAGGGGCTATTCCAGAAGAAGAGATTTCTGGGGCTTGATGGAAAACTCCTGAGAAGTGAGCTTTGGGTTAATTCCAAGGTAATCATCCCTAGATCCTTTATCTGACCCTTGCGTGCATGCCCTAGAGGCCCTTGACCACTATGCTTGCCTTCCTCTGGTCGGTCTCCAGTTTGTCAATGCCTTTCCTAAATGTGACAGCCAGAAGACAACACAAGGCTTCAGCATGGTCTGACCAGGGCTGAGGGTAGTACAACTCTCACCTCCCTTTTTAGGCATAACGTTTTTCTTGATGGAGCCTGGGCAAAATCGGCTTTTTTCGGCAGCTCTATCACAATACTGATTCCAAAGTTTGCGGTCCACCTCCAGATCATTTTCACCTTAACTGTTGTCTACCATGTTTTTCTCATCTTTTACTTGAAAACTTGTTTTTCCCTTCATTCAAATGCAGGATTTTATATTCATTGGACAACCAGGTGGCGCTTAGGAACACCTGAGTTCAAATCTGGCCACAGACACTAGTTATGTGACTCTAGGCAAGCCACTTTACCTGTTTGCCTGATTCCTCATCTATAAAATGGGGACGATACTAGCACTTGCCTCCCAGGTTTGTTGCGAGAATCAAATGCGCTTTCCCAGGGCATAGTAAGTCAAAAAGATTTGGGTTCAAGTCTCTCCTCTGTAACACACTGGCTATGTAACCTTAGGGATAAATTTTCTCTTGTTATACCCTATGCCTGGAGTGCTTTCCTTCCTCATCTCCACCTCCTGCCTTCCTGGCTTCCTCCAAATCCCAGTTAAAATCCCATCTTCTGTGGGAAGCCTTTCCCAATCTCTTAATTCTAGTGCCTTCGTTCTATTAATTCCTACCACCCTTCAACTGATCCTGTATATAGTTTGCACATAACTGTTTGCATGTTGGCTTCCCCCTCCCCCTTAGATTGTGAACTCCTTAAAAGCAAGGTCTGACTTTTACTTTCTTAGTATTCCCCAGAACTTACCATGGTACCAGGTCCATAGTAGGCACTTGGTGAATGTTTATTGACTGACCAACTAATTACAAGTGCTCTGGGTAACTCTAGATGGCAAGGGACAGAGAAGGTGTCAGCCTGCAATGACTGAGGGAGTTTCCTATGTCAGTGAAAACGCTGGTCCAACCCATCTCTCTGTTAAACTGGCTGGTGGAATTTCAAAGACAGATCTTCAGGTGGGAACATGAGACCTCCCTAAAAGAACACAAGTGGCAGGCACCATCAGTGAGCCACTCACCTCAGTGGGCTCTGCCTGAAAACTCAAAGGAAACGAAATCCTAACTGTAAGTACCAGATTTTAATAAATCATTTTCCTTTCTGGGCTCCATAGTTTCTTCCTCTAGCTTCTCTCCAACAGGTGGGGTGAAAATAGGGTGAAGCTGTAGAGTTAGGAGACCCAGGGTCAAGTCCCAGCTGATATTCATTGTCAAGTGATTATGGACAAAGCATTTTATTTCTCAAAATCTCAGTTTCCTCATCTGTAAAACGGAGCAATAGTATTTACAGTATCTTGCCCATAAGATTATTGTAAGGAAAGTGTTCTTCAAACATAAAACACTATATATAATCATGAGATATTATTATTATAGAAAGAGGTGTCCAACAGTGGGTGATTTGGGACAAATGTCAAGAGACTGTGACCTAGGATGGATTCCAAGTCAACCAACTGCCTTGTATCAAAAGGTAAGACTTTGTACAATCCTTGCCAATCTGAAATATGTGGTTGCCTTATCCAGAAGTTTAAACAAAGAAAGGTTAAGTGTGTAGGGATGAGCTGTCACCAGCAATGGTTTGGCAAGTTTTGGCTGAGACATTGTATACCACATCTTCATGAGCATTTCTCCTATGTGACCATGGGCACTTAACCATTGTCTGCCTCAGTTTTCTCATCTGTAATACATGGGCATAATATTAACTACTCCATTCTAGGGTTGCTGTAAGGATAAAATGAGACAACATCTGTAAAGAACTTTGATAAACTTTAAGTATTATATAAATTCTAGCTATTATTATAACGTGTAAAGAAGATATCAATCTAGTTATAGAGAAGGTACCAACTTATTAATATAGGGCGTTTCCTGATCTTAATGTTTTCCAAAATGATGAAATCACAGGTCAATATCTATTTTATCCCTATTAAAGGTTGGCAACAAACTTCAAATACAACTAATTAAACTTGCTTAGTAATAATTTATATTTAAATCTATTAATTTAAATGTATAAGGTATCATAACTATTTGGGACATCCCCTCTAAGTACTTATCAGAATTCTTTGTCCATTTATTCTGACTGTTTCATTTGCTTTCCCTCTTATACGGCTGTAATTGTGTGTTCCATTCTTCTCATTCTTTCTTTTCCTCAATTAAGAGGTAAATCTAGTTGATAGATTTTGTAAACTGCATTAACACTTTTTCTGATTTCTTCATGAGACATGGTTATCATTGAATATGTTATTCCTCAAAGACCATATCAGTGAAACATGAACTACAGTAGGTCCTTCAGAGCTGAAAAGGGTTAAGTAGGGTCCAGAAATGTACCTTGTACCTGTTTCTGAGAACCATTGGGGTCAAGTTTGGAGAGGCTCATAACCAGAAGCTTGGTTACCTGGGGATAAATTTCTCTGTACCCTCAAAATTCATGAAACCATCTGTTAAAGTATGGAGAATTGTGACTAACACTAATAGAGGAGTAATCACATCAACTAAATATTTTTTTAACAATAAAAACAATATTTTTACCTGTAACAATGTAAAAATTGTACAACTCCCAGTAAAACTGGTTAAATTTCCAATTTTAGACTATTTCTCTTGACTGCACTTCTCCAATAACTTTTTAGTTCTTTATTTAGTTTTCTTGAAAGTATATTTGAGAAAATTTTAAATTTATGTAAGCTTCTAGAATTATTTCTAAACTAAGTACCACATTTCATCATAAATGAATGTCTGCTCTAGATTTAAATGATGCTCTTTTTCATTAGTGGTCTCATATTTCATATCATACAAAGTATAGAACATAGATGGATTCTTTTCCTAGCAGTCCTGTTACCTCTCTGTAACAAGCTACCAGCTGGGCAGCCATCTTGAAAATATAATCAATGAGATGATTCTAGAAAAAAAAGAGAATGAAAACATGGACTTAAAAGCTCCATGAAAGAAAGATTCAAAGGCCTTCTGAGATTTCTTTGTATCAGTTTTACATGGTATAGGTATAATAGCAATTTCATTCCTTCCCTGGATAAGTAATTTCTTCACTAAAGTAGCATTTTTGCTGACTATTCATTTGGAAGCAGGCTGTCTTTAATTTTACCCCATCATTATCTACATTTCTTCTGTAAGGGTTTAGTTTCTCGATGTAAAATTCAAAAAGGTAAAGCAGATTTAAGCACAGTGAAAGCTTTCAATTCTTCTTCCTCTTCTTCCCCTGCCCCACCATCTGCACCCAAGTCTAAATAGCAGTTCCCTATGTCTAGAATTCATTCCCTCCTTGTCTGTTGTTCACAGAGTCTCAGTTCCTCCAAGTTGCAGCTCTCATACCACTTTCTAAATAAAGTCTTTCCTGATACCTTCTCTTCCTAACTACCTTGCATTAATTTGGTATTTATATACGTTATCTCTCCCATTAGATTGCATATACTTTGAAAGCAGAGATTGTCTCATTTTCATCTTTGTATTCCCAGCTGCTAGCATGACTTGTAACATATAGTAGGTCCTGGAGAAATATTTCTTGATTAATTACTTGGACTGTAATTCAGTTCAACACACTTTTATTAAATACCTACTCTATGCAAGACACTGTGGTTCTTTCAAGTCCTACCTAAAATCTCCCTTTCTTCAAGAAGCCTTCCCCATTGCCTACCAATTATAATGCCTCCCCTTTTTTGACTATTTCCAATTTATCTTGTATATGGTTTTTTTGAACATCATTTGAATGCTGTCTCCTACATTATACTATGAGCTCTTTAAGAGCAGGGACTGCCTCCTAAATAACTTCTTTGTATACTCAGACCTTACCAAGGTGTCTGATACATAGTAGGCACTTCATAAATATCGACTGAGTTTGTTCAACATGGAATTAGAAATACAAAAAAAGAAAGTCTCTACCTTCAAGGAATTTGCATTCTGATGAAGATACAGCATTCATAAATTTAATTCAAAGTGAGGAATGATGATGACAAAGTAAGGGAGAAATTAGACAAAGTATCTTAGGAAAATTTGAGGTGGAAGGGAAAGTAACAACTGGGTTGCAATCGGGGATGAAGAGTTCCCTGAGGGCTTTATGAAAAATGTGGCAGTCAGGATCTAACAAGATTTAGCAACTATCATCGTAAAGAGCAGAAGGCTTGGAATATGATATTCTGGAAATCAAAGGAACTAAGATTACAACCAAGAATCACCTACCCAGCTAAACTGAGTATAATCTTTAGAGAGAAAATAGATATTTGGTGAAATAGAGGACTTTCAGGCATTCTTGATGAAAAGACCAGAGCAGAATAGAAAATTTGACATTCAAATGCAAGACTTAAGGGAAGCACAGAAAGGTAATTATGAAAAAGAAATAATAAAGGGCTCAATAAAAGGTTAAAGTGTGTAATTCCTATTTGGGGAGATGATACATGTAATCCTAAGAGCTTTATCTTTATTAGGGTATTTAGAAGGTATCTACATAGACAACAGGCACATGTGTGAGTTGGTATGTGGGAGTGATCTTTAAAAAACGATTGAGAAAGACCTGCTATGCGAGGAGGAAGGGACAGAAAGAATCATGTGAAAGAGGTGTACAAGGAAGAGATTTTACAGTGAAGGGGAAAGTGAGGGAGGTAATGGGCAATGCTTGAACCTCATTCTCATTGGAATTGTTTCAAATAGGTAAAAATATATGTTCACATGTATCTCAACCAAAAGAGAAGTAAAATGAGAAAGGGTTAAGAGAAAGGAGGTTGAAAAAAGGAAGGGCAGATTAAAGGAGGCAATGGTCAGAAGCAAAGCACACTTGAGGAGAGACAGAAAAAGAGAAGGATAAACAGAAGAAAATAGTATGGAGTGAAATACACAATTAGTAATAGTCATTATGAAGGTGAATGAATTGAAGTGACCTATAAAATGAAAGCAGAAAGTGGATGCATTAGAAAACAGAATCCAACAATATACTGTTCTGTTCACAAGAGGCACACATGAAACAAACATACACACAGTTAAAATAAGGGGCTGGAACAGACTCTATTATGCTTCACTTGAAGTAAAAAAATGCAAGGGATAGACCTAATTAAAAGAGATAATCAAGGAAACTATGTAAGTATCATAGACAGTGACATAATATCAAAAACTTATGTAGCATATTTCTCTGATAAAGGTCTCCTTTCTCAAATATAGGAAACTGAGTTAAATTTATAAAAATAAGGGTCATTCCCCAATTGATAAGTGATGAGGGGATATGAATAGGAAATTTTCAGAAGTCAAAGCTATTTATAGCTATATAAAAATGTCCTAAATCATCATTGATTAGAGAGATGTAAATTATAACAACTCTGAGGTACCACTTCACACGTATCAGAAATGGCAACTGCTGGAGAGGATTTCACCAATATTGCAATTGTGAACTGGTCCAACCATTCTGGAGAGCAATTTGGAACTATGCCTAAAGGGCTGTAAAACTGCCCTTTGCATCAGTAATACCACTACTAGATCTATGCCCCAAGAAGATTTTTTAAAAAGGAGAAGAACCTATATGTCCAAAAATAGCAACTCTTTTGTATTGGCTCAGAATTAAGAATTGAGGGGATGCCCCTCCTTTGGGACATGGCTAAACAAACTGTAGCATATGATTGTAATGGAATAGTGTTATGCAATAAGAAATGACAAACGAAATGATTTCAGAAAAATCTAGAAAGACATACATGAACTGATGCATAGTGAAGTGAGCAGAACCAGGAGAACGTTGTACACAGTAAAAGCAATGTTGTTCAATGAAGAACTGTGAATAACTTTGCCGTTCTCAGCAACACAGAGGTCCAAGGCAACCCCAAAGGACTAATGAGGAAGCCTACTATCCACCTCCAGAAAAAGAACTGATATTGATTAAACACAGACTGAAGTGTGCTATTATTTTTTCCCTTTTTTTTCCATTTTCCCCTTTTATTCAAGTCATCTTGTACAAAATGACTGATACGGAAATGTTTTGCATTTTTTGTTTAATGTTTCGCATAGTTGCACATACATAATCTATATTTGATTGCTTACCTCAGGGAAGGGGGTGAGGAGGGAGAGAGGGATAGAATTTGGAACTCAGAACTTTAAATAAAAATGTGAAAATATTGAAAAACAAACAAACTTCTGATAGCTCCCTGTTACCTCTAGAACAAAACACAAGCTCCTTGACTGAGCACTTAAAGTGTTTCTCAGTCTTGGTCCTACCTATCTCTTCAATATTAGTTAATATGAATCCCCTTCTACTTCAGTCAATGGGCCTGATGCCTATTCCATGTGCTCAACATTCCATTTCTTACCCCATAAGTACGCGGATGGTCTCCCATATCTGGAACATACACTTTCCTCACCTTTACCTCACTGCATCCATTATTTCTTCCAAAGCACAGCTTATTTTTACCTCCTACACAAGTTCTTTTCCAAAACCCTCATTTATTAACAGTCTTTTCCTTTTTGAAATTACTTTCCATATATTTTGTATTTACTTATCTATCTCCCCGGTAGAATGTAAGCTCCATCTTTCATTTTAATCTTTATTTCCCTAGTCCATCAATTTTTTTTTAAATATATAGACTTGTGGTTTCATTGGCATAAGGTGCTTCTGATGAGGAATTCTGTAATGCACTCCTGCAGTGTAGGGTCTTAAAGAAATGCCAAAGTCATTAAGAGATTAAGACATTTGCCCAAAACATAGTGCTGTTTGTCCTTCATTTAGAAGAGAGCTAATGACATCACGGAGTGAAGTCTTGACTCAAGAATGAATGGGATTTAATGAGGCAGAGTTGCACAAAGCTGTCAACCTCACACTCTCTTCCAGAATCACTGAAATCCAGTGACAAGATAAGAGTCGGGACAACTGGTGGTGGCCAGGGATGCAGTGGGTGAACTTGGTGTCTTGCCTGTCTGACCCATCTCTATCAGTTACTTCGCACCTGCCTCGGTCACCTTCATGACCATTGGAACAAATTGTTTTCATCCATCCATCCATTCCACCTGAGGAAGTCTTCACACGCTTAGGAGACATATCCCCCTAACTCACCAATGGATTTGAGGCCTGTTGGTTTCCCTCAACCTAGTTTAATTTATCTGTGAAGATGGTTTTAATGGGGTGTGGCCACTGCACATGCTATAGCTTCTTTGAGCCACAGGCAAGTGTTGAGTGAAGGTGGACACCAAAGATAGATAAGTAGCTCTGAAAAGGACTCAGCAAACCAGAGGTGTTAGTCTTCCCTGAACATCCCATATACCCTTGAGTATATAATCAGTATGTGCCAAGAAAAGGCATCTAGGTGACTTAGTGGATAGAATGCCAATCCTGGAGTCAAGAAGACTCATCTTTCTGAGGTCAAATCTGGCCTCAGACACTTATTATCTGTGTTACCCTGGCCAAGTCACTTAACCCTGTTTGCTTCAGTTCCTCATCTGTAAAATGAGATGGAACTTTGGTATCTTTGCCAAGAAAACTCCAAATGGGGTCACAAAGAGTTGGACATGATTGAAACAACTGAGTAACAACAGCAAATGTGATGGAAATAGGACTTGAACCAAGGTCTTCCCAGCTCTGAAGCTATCTCCATCCACTACACCACATGCACATAGGTTATTAAACTGACTTGAATCTGGTAGCAGAAGGGTAAAGGAGTTTCCTGAAATCATGACCAGTCTGAGCTGCCCATCATGAGATAATGTCATTGTTCTGCAAACTTTAATGCATTAGAATTGTCAGCATAGTTATGATCTCTTTACTTTCATACTTTTCAGTGGAATCCAGATAGAAATTGTCCTGGGATCTTGTTCATTTTGTTACTCTTTCATATTTAACATTCTACAGACTATTCAACAAATGGGAAAAAAACTGCTTTTTATAATTGAATAAAAGTCTGGGCATGTAAGTTCATCTTCTGTAAGCTTACTAAAAAGAAATCCTGGGAAAACTCTAGTAGCAGATTGATCAGTGGGGATGATATGAACCTCAACCTGTTCCCAGATGATTTCAATTTCTTTGGCTAGGTTTCTATATTTTCAATAGTTTTTGTTCCACATAGCTTAGAGATTGTAAACATGAAAATTTAAAATGTATTTTTCTGAAATCTTTATGAATCATTGTTCTGTGTAGGTAAATGAAAGCAACATGTTTGTCCATGAAGTCACAGCAGTTTATCTGGTGACTTTTGAAGTCCATGTTTGTAAGACAGAGCTTTGTCATCTATTAGGTTATGAAAGATAGTGAGCTCATGTTGCACAATTTTAGCTACTAGGTCATGTCTTGTTGAATATTCCATAGGGTTAAATTTTGAAGTTAAATTTGAATAAATTATGTTGCATGCTTTCTACTGTTTCCTTGCATAATCTATATTGATCAAAAAGTCCAGGATCCTTGAGGATGACCTCTCTGTAATTTCTGATGGTGATGACCCCATCTGAAATTACCATTACATACCCTCCCCCAGTTTCTAGAAACCCATCCACATGCTATTTGTTTGACAATTCTTTGTTGAGATATTGTTAGTTGAATGAATGCATAGGAAAAGGCATTCATTAAGTGCTTATTATGTGCCAAACATTGTGCTAAGCATGGGGGATATAGGTACAAAAATGGCAGTTCCTATTTTCAAGAAGCTCATATTCTAACAGAGGAGAAAACCAATTTGTTGTTGCTTGGTCATTTCAGTCATCTCTGACTCTTTGTGATCTCCTTTGGGGTTTTCTTGTCAAAGATACTGGAGTAGTTTACCATTTCCTTCTCCAGTTTATTTTACAGATGAGGAAACTGAAGTAAATGGGTTAAGTGGCTTGCCCAGGGTCACACAGCTAGAAGTGTCTGAGGCTGGATTGGAGTGTTCCTGCTTCCAAGCCCAGTGCTCTACTCACCGTGCTACCTAGCTGCCCTATGGTCAATTTTACATTTCTCTTAGTGTTTGTTGGCTAGTATAACATGGGAGTTAAAGCTTTAAACATGTTTAAACCTGTTCCTCTGGAGCTTTGATTTCTGAATGGCTATTAGTCCTTTGACGTACTTAGAGTAAGCTTCCTCTGATAATTTTACGCTTGGTTTGTCTTGCCTGGAAGAGACCAAAATATCTGTAAGCGTGACCTTCATCGATAGGTGCAATTGGATCTCCAGATTGAAGTTTAGAGCCTTCAGTCTCATCTTTCCTTGGAATATGTCAAAAAGTAAGCTTATCAAGTATAAGTGGGACTTTTACATCATTGGACAGATGCCAGAAGTTGGAAAATATAATTAATATGTTTTCTGGTGGAGTCATATAATCTATCTTTCATGTACATTCAGAGATGTTATTATGATGTCATTCTGCTTACCTCATTTAATGTAATTCAAATAGAGATGGTTTAAAAACAAGCCCCTCTCCTTCCATTATTTTTTATATTTAATGTTCTATGCACTATAACAGAGGTGAAGAAAATCATTGCTTTTTGTAATGAATAAAGTATTAGGAAGTAAATTCATCTCTAAGCTCACTGAAAGCATCCTTGGGATAGGACAACAGGGATGATATTACTTTATTTCATTCCCATTCTGCCAGATCTCTTATTTTGGGAGGTTTTATTCCACATAGCTAGAAGATTATGACTATTTCATTACAGTAACATCTATTAAAACATTCTTCTTACATTTCAAAAGTCAGTGTTATGTCCAGATTGTAGTGCAACAGTTTGATCTGTGATGATGCCCCAGTTTCAGTACAATTTATTGGTTGAGTCTCAAGGATATTTTGAGGTCTGTATTTGTAGGATAGGGATTTGTCATCTGTTTGTTTATGAAAAATACTGAGCTTCTGATGTATGATTCTTATTATTGTAGGCCTGGAAAAATTCCAAAACACTTTTAATGTCTCAGCTTTTTGGTATAGATCAAAAGAGCCTAAAATACTCACAGATTTTATATACGCTATTGCAAATTCTAAAATATGTAAAAGCCTTTACTCTCAAAGGAAGCAGAGTTGACCTCTTCAGTTTCAGTTGTCATGTGTCTTTTCAGCTTACCCCTTTGAGGTCACAGATCTGTGTCATATCATTGAATGTAACCCAGCAAATGACAGAAGAACTCTGACACATGGAGTCATAGTGAGTCAGTGAAATTGAAGTGAAAGATGGTTATTTGGAGTCCCAATAGTACTCACAGTCAGTTTAAATAGCACAAATTCTTGTCTTGTTCAACCTTCCAGCCATGATCAGTTTGAAGGAAAGGAATGGATGAAAATTATGGGAATTTGGGATTGATCAATTCTTATCTGGATGAGACAAGTATAAATCATACCATGACATCCTCATGTTTTTTTTAAATGTTTTACAGGAAATCAGAGGGTTTTCTTAACTCCAAAATCTTTTGCGTACCAAAAAAAATAAATTTTATCACTAAAGTTTTGGTCAAATATACTTAGAATGTCTCCCTTTTGGACAATTTAGCTTTGCTTTTCTTAAATCTGGGGGGAGGTGGGGAAGAGACTTGAGGAAGTCAGAACCACAAGTAGGTTATTGCAATAGTCCAGATTTAAGGAGATGAGGTCCTGCACCAGGGTGGTGACAGTGTCAGAGGAGAGAAGGGGGCATATTTGAAAGATGTTGCAATGGTGAAATTGACAGACCTTGGCAAAATATTTACTGTAGGATGTGAGATATAGTGAAGAGTTCAAGATAACTCCTTCAATGTAAGTCTGAGAGACTGGGCTCATAGTGTTACCTTCTAAGGATGGTAGGTGGGGGAGAGTTAAGGAGCAAGAAAAATTAGTTCCATTTTGTACATATTGAATTTAAGATATTTATTGTAATCTAGTTTGAGATGTCTGAAAATCCATTAGAGATGCAAAATTGGAAGTCATCAGAGAGGTTGTGGCAGAGTAGGTAAATATGAGAGTGAACAACATAAAGATGGTAATTAAATCCATGGGAGCTTATGAGATCACCAAGAGAAGTAGCATAGAGGGAAAAGAGAAGGGAAGGGAAGAAGAGGGAAGAGAAGAAGAGAGAAAGGAGAAGAGGAGAGGAGAGCTTAGGTCAAGTCCCAGAATAGAACATTGTGGGACACATTACAGTTAGAGGGCATGATCTTCAGCAAAGGAGAATGAGAAAAAGTGGTCAGATAGGTAGGAGAAGAACCAAGAGTGGCATCCTGAAAAGCCAAATTGAAGAGAAATCAAGGAATCTCGAATGATTAAGAGTGTGAAAGGTTTCAGAGAAATCAAGGACATTGAGAAACCAAGCCAAGTGGATTTGGCAACTGGAGATCATTTGCAACTTTGGAGAAAGCAGTTTTGAAGGAATGATGAAATCAGAAGCCAGATTATAAGGGATTAAGGAGAGAGTAAAAGGAGACAAAGTGAAAAGCACTTGTTGACAGCCTTTCTTTGAGGAGTTTAGCAACAAAGGACAGAGAAGATATAACATGAAAATTAATGGGTATTGGAAGGACCAAGTGAGTTTTTTTTCAATGTGGAAGAGACATGGGCATGTTTATAGGTAGTAGGAAATGAGCCTGTAGACAGGAAGACATTGAAAATAAATAGGAGAATGGGCATGACAGAGAAGTCAGTCTGTTGGAGGAGGCAGGATGGAATGGGATCACTTGAACAAGTAGAGGGGTTAGCCTTGGTAAGGAGTAAGGTTTGAAGAAGGAGATAGTGTAGAAGGCATCTGAGTGATAGGAGATGAGGAAGAGGGGAGAAGATGGAGCTCATGGTGAGTGGTCTCAATTTTTTTCTGTAAAATATGAGTCAAAGTTCTCAGTTCCTTCCAGATAGGTGAAGGGGGAGCTATGGGAGGTTTGAGGAAGAATGAAAAGGTTTGGAAGAGCCACGGTTGGAGAGTAGGGTAGTGAATTGTTAAGAGTATATAGTAGGTATGGAATTGCTTGCCTTCTCAATGAGGTTCAGTGAGGAGAGGGGAGGGAGAGAATGTGGATCTCAAAGCTTTAAAAATGAACGTTAAAAATTGTTTTTAAGTGCAACTAGGAAATAAGATATATAGGCAATGGGGTATAGAAATCTATCCTGCACTACAGGAAAATAGAAGGGAAAGGGATAAGGGGTGGGGAATAGAAGGGATAGCAGATTAGAGGAAAGAGTAGTCAGAATACATGCTGTCCTGGGATGGGGAGAGGGCAGAAATAGGGAGAAAATTTGAACTTCAAAATTTTGTGGAAGTAAATGTTGAAAACTGAAAATAAATGAATGAATGAATAAATAAATAAAAGGGAAAAAAGAGTATATAGTAGGATTGCCTAGCAGCAGTGAGGACCTACTTGAGGAAGTGTAACAAAAATTTGTATTGAACTCAGTCATAATGGTTGCATGATTTTCTCTACCTTCATTCAGCAATGTGTGTAAGAGCAAACGTAATGAATAGTGGGAGTATTCAAAAGTTAAGTCTTTCAAGGCCATAATCAGTGAAGTAAGAGGGCTAAGGATTCTAGAGAGGAGGACAGTATAGAGCTGATTTGGTTCCCCAAGGCATGATATTGGAGAAAAGAGGAGAGAAAGGCTACTGTAGAGGAAGTGACCTATTTACCCCTAAAAGTTTGGTATAGGAGGAGCCAAGATGGCCGTGTAGAAAGACATATATATGCTAGCTCCGAACCCACAGCCCATAAAATACCTTTAAAGAAGAACTCCCAACAAATTCTGGAGCAGCGGAAGCCACAGAACAATGGAGCAGAGGAGATTTCTGTTCCAGAGAGACCTGAAAAACTAACCCAAAAGGTCCATTGCACACTGGACCCAGAGCAGAGCCCAGCCCTGCCCCGACCCGAGCAGCTGAACTTAATCCCACACTGAATAGCAGCCCTGCCCCCACCCAAAGCCCTGAGGCTGGGAAGCAGCATTTGAATCTCAGACCCCAAGCACTGGCTGGGTGGATCTGAAGGCGAGGTAAGTGTGGAGAGGGAACTCAGAAGTCAAGTCACTGGCTGGGAAAATGACCAGAAAAGGGGAAAAAAATAAGACCATAGAAGGTTACTTTCTTGGTGAACAGGTATCTCCTCCCATCCTTTCTGATGAGGAAGAACAAGGCTTACCATCAGGGAAAGACACAGAAGTCAAGGCTTCTGTATCCCAAACATCCAGAATAAATATTCAGTGGGCTCAGACCATGGACGAGCTCAAAAAGGATTTTGAAAATCAAGTTAGAGAGGTGGAGGAAAAACTTGGAAGAGAAATAAGAGAGATGCAAGAAAAGCATGAAAAGTGAGTCAATACCTTGATAAAGGAGACCCAAAAAAATGCTGAAGAAAATAACACCTTGAAAAATAGGCTAACTCAATTGGCAAAAGAGCTCCAAAAAGCCAATGGGGAGAAGAATGCTTTCAAAAACAGAATTAGCCAAATGGAAAAGGAGGTCCAAAAGCTCACTGAAGAAAATAGTTTTTTCAAAATTAGAATGGAACAGATGGAGGCTAATGACTTTGTGAGAAACCAAGCAATCACAAAACAAAACCAAAAGAATGAAAAAATAGAAGATAATGTGAAATATTTCATTAGAAAAACAACTGACCTGGAAAATAGATCCAGGAGAGACAATTTTAAAATTATGGGACTACTTGAAAGTCATGATCAAAAAAAGAGCCTAGACATCATCTTTCATGAAATTATCAAGGAAAACTGCTCTGAGATTCTAGAACCAGAGGGCAAAATAAGTATTCAGGGAATCCACCTATCACCTCCTGAAAGAGATCTGAAAAGAGAAACTCCTAGGAACATTGTGGCCAAATTCCAGAGTTCCCTGGTCAAGGAGAAAATATTGCAAGCAGCTAGAAAGAAACAATTCAAGTATTGTGGAAATACAATCAGGATAACACAAGATCTAGCAGCTTCTACATTAAGGGATCGAAGGGCATGGAATAGGATATTCCAGAAGTCAAAGGAACTAGGACTAAAACCAAGAATCACCTACCCAGCAAAACTGAGTATAATATTTTAGGGGAAAAAATGGTCTTTCAATGAAATCTAGGACTTTCAAGCATTCTTGATGAAAAGACCAGAGCTGAAAAGAAATTTGACTTTCAAACACAAGAATGAAGAGAAGCATGAAAAGGTAAACAGCAAAGAGAAGTCATAAGGGACTTACTAAAGTTGAAGTGTTTACATTCCTACATGGAAAGACAATATTTGTAACTCTTGAAACTTTTCAGTATCTGGGTGGTTGGTGGGATTACACACACACACACACACACACACACACACACACACACACACATACACGCACACACAGAGACAAAGAGCACAGAGTGAATTGAATAGGATGGGATCATATCTTAAAAAAATGAATTTAAGCAGTGAGGGAGAAATATATTGGGAGGATAAAGGGAGAAATGGAATGGGGTAAATTATCTCTCATAAAAGAGGCAAGCAAAAGACTTTTTGTGGAGGGAAAAAGAGGGGAGGTGAGAGAAAAATATGAAGTTTACTCTCATCACATTTCACTAAAGGAAGGAATAAAATACACACTCACTTTGGTATGAAAACCTATCTTACAATACAGGAAAGTGGGGGCGAAGGGGATAAGCAGGGTGGGGGGGATGATGGAAGAGAGGGCAATGGGAGGAGGGAGCAATTTGAAGTCAACACTCTTGGGGAGGGACAGGATCAAAAGAGAGAATAGAAGCAATGGGGGGGCAGGATAGGATGGAGGGAAATATAGGAAAAATAGGATGGAGGGAGTCTTATACAACACTGCTATTATGGAAGTCATTTGCAAAACTACACAGATATGGCCTATATTGAATTGCTTGCCTTCCCAAAGGGAATGGGTGGGGAGGGAGGGAGGAAGAGAAGTTGGAACTCAAAGTTTTAGGAACAATTGTCGAGTACTGTTCTTGCTACTAGGAAATAAGAAAAACAGGTAATGGGGTATAGAAAGTCATCTGGCCCTACAGGACAAAAGAGAAGATAGGGACAAGGGAAGGGAGGGATGATAGAAGAGAGGGCAGATTGGGGATAGGAGCAATTAGAATGCTTGGTGTTCTGGGGTGGGGGAGGGGACAAATGGGGAGAAAATTTGGAACCGAAAATTTTGTGAAAATGAATGTTAAAAGTTAAATAAATAAATTTAAAAAAAAGTTTGGTATAGGGCACAGTTAGTTCAAACCAAAAATATTTAATGAGATAGCATAATAATAAAAAAATAAAAATGTTTTTCTTGCCCTAGGTTGTATTCTCCCAAAAATACACACATCAGTTGGAAGGATAGAAGCACAGAAAGTACAAGTGGAGAGGCACACATCCAAGGAACATCTAGGCAGGAAGATGGCACAGTGGATACTGAGTTCAAATCCAGCCTCAGATACTTACTACCTGTGGGACCTTGGACAAGTCTTTTAAGTCCTAATTTCCTAACTGTAGAATGGAGGTAATAGCACCTACTTCACAGTGTTATTCTGAGGATCAGATGAGATATTCGTGAAGTGCTTAACACAATGCCTGGCACATAATTGATGCCTAATGAATCATTGTTCCCCGCCTCTCCCCACCTCCTATTTTTGGCTGGGACACATGTGGAAAGATGCACAAACAGAGGGAACATATGTTAGCCAGGCACCGTGTAGAAGGCTGGGAACAGAACATATGACCAGTGTACATGTATGGAGGGGCAGCTTATGCCTCTGATGCCACAGGGCTGTCGATGTCTTCTAAATGATGTCATTTTGCTGCTCCAACCAAGCCTGCTCTTTGCTGGGCTAGTAATTTCCCCTGGACTCTGCTAGGACACTGATGTTGCTGCTTAGATCATCACTTAGAGTCCCATTGCTGCCTCAAGCTTCTGGCTTATATGAAATCCCTTTATGTATCTTAATTAAGGAGAGCAGAAAGTGCCAGGCTCTTTATCTTAAATTTAGTCCCCAGACTTTTTCAAGGGCAGAAGCTCTTGTCCTAAACTAGCAAAGAGGCTTTCCCTATGGAAATCTAGCTTCTTAACTTGTTTTCTCTTATTTATTGAAATGCATCGATGCCCTCAGCGTCTTCTAGTAGAGGAATCTTAGTTACAAGCATGGAGCTTTTCAAAGTAAAGACAAAAGATACTCCTAACTAAAAAAACCTAATATCTTCAGGCTCAAGTACATCTTCTTTTGGGAACAAATTTCCTGGTCAATGTACTTGGGATTGCTTTAGGCGATCTCTGTCTAAGTCATGGTGAGCATTCATTTCTGAAAGCTCAACTAAAACATGGGTCAGGGTTATTTGCTCAGTAACTACAAAATAACTGAGATGCGGGATTCCCTAAATCCCTTTTATTCTTCGATGTAGATTAGTGGGGGTGGGGGGAGGGGGAGAAAAGGAAACAGTGAAAAAGCAAAGGAGAATGTCCCCAGTCACTGCCTCTCCCATCCATCTAGCCAGATTTCTGGTTTTTCAGTCACACATGGTCTTCCAAAGGGACATCAAAAGTCCTTCACAGCTCGCTCTTAGAAAAAACCCAAAGATTCATAAGAATTTCTTCAAGGCTATTGAATTACATAGTAACTTTTATTCTCTTCTAAAGATTTCCTTTTGCTTAACCCCTCCCAGAAATTATCCCTCGTTCTAGAGAAAATACGCAGAAGGGAAAAACTTTTTTACCCCTGGAAAATACCATATCTAAAACTTCATGGGACAGCAGACTAGGTCTGCAGCTTGAAACTCTAGACCAGCGGTTCTCAAAGTTTTTTGGTCTCAGGGACCCTTTTACACAATTAAAAATGACTGAGGCCCCTTCCCAAAGAGTTTTTGCTTATGTGATTTACATCTCTTGATATTTATCATATTGGAAATGAAAATGTCTTAGTATTATTATGAAAATAGTTTTGACTTTGTAGACCACCTAAAAAGGTCTCAGGGAGCTCCAGGCATCCCTAGAGAACACTTTAAGAACCACTTCTTTAGACTGTCATTTGGGGATATAAATTCAACAGTCTTCTGGAGTGCTTTCTATGTGTACCTAGTTTTAAAGTTTGCCTAAAGACATAGTAATCACTGGATTATTGCACATATAGATACATGCACATATATGTATATGTGTGTATATATAAGTATATTTGTATACATATATATTGTTTGTAAATCATATGTATATGCATACACAAAGTACATATATTTCTAGATCTGAGTTTTAAGATTTACAAACTGCTTTTCTCATAAGCACCAGGTGAAATAGACAAGCATTTCTCACCCTCTTAATTTATAGCCTAGGAGGTACACATTATTAGGGATAAACACAAAAAAGAAAATCAAAAATTGTTTGTGTTACAAACAGGTCTCAGAAATCAGATACAGAAGATGGATGTAGCATTTTTAAAGGGAACATTGTATGTTATATATAATACTCCCCCTTTAAATTTGAAATCAATTTTATAAATCACAAGCACAAATACTCACCTTCACCAGGAAAAATATTTGGAAGCTTTCTTTGTAATGACGATATAGCTAAATTGACAGATGATGTTTAAAAGATTAATCAAGCTTATTTCTATGTTTGCTGTAGAGAAGGCAGGGCTGTTATATGATAAATTGGAAGGCAAAGAAGAAAACTGGTAGGCTATTTTACAAACATATGCAGGACATAATAGCTTATTTTATGTCTGGAAAACCTCTATGATATTTCTCCGTATAGTTCAAATTTTAAGATAAATGAGATGGACGATTATAGAAATTGTATTGCTCTGTCCCTTTGTGCCTCTTCTGATATAACCGAATTTCTCTGAGGGATATTTATTTTATTTTGTCCCTTAGGTATCTGAGCATCTTGAGGATAAGGATTGTTTCATTCTTTGCATTAGTGTTCCCAATTCAGAAGCCAGTGCCTGGCACGTAGTAGGTGCTGGATGTTTGTTTCTTAATTGACTGTGACAACCACCCAACTCCTGTCATTGCTTTAAAATGCTGCCATAATAACGTATCAGGCCAGTCTGAAATCCTTTTTGGAGATCCACATCATATACTTAAATCAATTTGAAGATGAAAGCACTGAAGGTAATATCCTATTCCCAGAAGCCAGCTCCTACATTTGCTTTTAGCTAAACCTAAATAAGCCATGAATGAGACGGTACGAACTAAGGAATATCTCTTTGATTTGCACTGGTTTATCTAACCATACAAATAGACCTTCAGACTTACATGTTAAGGAAAAAACATCCTTGCCTTTCTCTTTTCCCTTTGTGGTTATACAGAAGCAATTGATTGTTTTTAAAAGTCATTCCTTTCACAGGGAGAGGAATATATCCTTTGCCAATGTGATAATGTTTTTTTTCCTGAAAACCATTAAAATCACCATTGTAGTAATCCTAATGCCTAGGATAATATAATAATGGTCAAACTTAGGTGTCCTTTACTTACAGAAAATAAGTAAAGAAGAAACCTCCTTTATGCTTTTTAAAAAGGACCTGAATGGCTAACAAAGCTTGTACATAAGTTTCTTTTATCACTTAATTAAGTTGTTTTCATTAGTTTTTCCCACCTGTTGAATGTGCCCAGGAAAGAGAAGCTAGTACAAGTATTTAAGATCCACTTCAGTCAGTTAGGACTTCTGGTGTATTTGCTCCATAGATCTTCTTGAGTCATACACATGCAGAGGAGCCAAAGGAGGTCCTGTGTGTGACTGATTTTATGGTTGCTTAGTAGATTTGGACTGGCCAGACCAGTCCTCAGAGAATATTTCTTTCTCATAGGATACTAATAATTATAATTCATATAGTTATCACTAGATGACCAGTAGTCAGCTAAGATCATAGCAACATGGAATTTTAGAACTCAGGGTACATTGAATGTTATCTAGTCTAACCACCTTTTTTAAATAAATGGGAAAACAAAGACCTGGGGAAGTGATGTGATTTGCCTAAGGTCATATTAAGTGGCATTAAGGTCATATTAAGTCCATTAAGTAGCAGAGATGAGATGTGAACTTGCATCTCACACCTCCCAAGTCTATATTCTTTCCTCCAATTTTCCCAAGGGATGATAAGGAAGGAATAGTTAATAATACATAATCCATTTCATGAAACCATATTTTTATTAAAGTAACAATTTTAAATATATATAAATTACTAACGTAAGCACATGTATAGAAAGAGAAAAAGAAGTTAGGGCAAGACTATAAAAAAATAGAAACACCCAGGCACACACAGTCCAATTGCTCTTTTCAGAACTTGAACTGTTGGTAGTCATTTCAATCTGACTGTGTCCTTATTGTATTTTAAGGACTAACCATTATTTCTTCCTTTTACTTCAGGTTCTCTGAGTGGTCCAGCACAGAGCCCCACCTCCTCTTCTAGTCTCTTCTTCCTTTTTAATCTGTTCTGATTTATCAGGACTTGAGAACAACCTAAAAAAATGTCATGTCTCCTTCATATTTCCATATACCTCAATGAACAGTCTATCAAGTCCTTTGAATGCAAAACTTGACTTACTGTTCCATGGACTTCTCTTCTAGTTAAGAGAGAAAAATTATAATTACTTCTAATACTTTCTTTTTTTGTCCAATCAAAAGGAGATTTCCCTTCTTTCTGATTCTCTTCCTTCTCTAGAGTTGATATCATTAATAAAAGAAAAAATAAATTTCTTTATTAGGATTCACCATTTTCAACTTGACCCCTTCAAATAAATGCTTTTAATTAATGAAGAAATCATACCTTTTTGTCCTCTTGAACATTTAAAAACACATTTGAATGTATGTAACATGTAGACCAGAATAAAATCTCTGCTTAAAATAAGCATAGGTATAGTTTCTTCGGTGATGCAAAAAGACAGATAAACCATGGATTACATAAGTTACTTTTTTTGAGTGTGAAATACTTAAAAATGGAAGGTAAAAAATGGAGTAAATAGTGATATGAAATAGGAACAGAGAAAGAAGAAAAATATAAGTAAATTCAGTAAGATGAACTTCTAAGTAACTTTTTAAAGTTTTAATGTAATCATATAACTGATTGTTACATGTTGATAATTGAGTAATAAGCACATTTTCATTTTGTTTTATACATTTTCATTAAGGAGAACCTATAAGCTTAACTTAATTGCAAGAGGTATCACTCAGATTGGACTTCTGTACCAGAAGCTGAGGAAATAAAAAATAAATTAATTTGGGCTAAGCAAGGAGTAGGAAAGTAGGGTCTAAATCACATTCCTTGTCAAAGCAGCTGTGACAGCTGCCTCTAAGGTGTGGAAACATGAAGAGAGTTCTGGTTTCTTTCTTTCACCAGCACTACCTTCTGGTACACAGATGTAATATGTGCCTGGTAATTTCTGTCACATCACATGTGTATGATCATTTCTACCTGGAGCATTTTTCAACACTTACAGAACTCTGAGAGGCACAGTGTTGTAGTCCAATAATTCTTAAAATCCTTGACATCAGAGTTATATCTATTTATATTTACTGTATTAGAAAGTAAAATTGATCATTTTAGAATTCTTTATTAATTCATTAAAATAACAATATTAAGTTCATTGTATGTTAGCATAAATAACATAATTTTAAGAAAAATAACTGCTTTCCAAAACAAAAAAAATTAGTGAGAAAAGTCACATTGTTTTATACATTTTTCAAATATCTTTCATATCTAGTTTAATAAAAGACAGCTGGATTCTCATATCTACTTCATCATTTAGTCTGCTTTCATATGATACTTTATTTGAAGTATATGGAGGAAATATGGTCTCACACAGATTTGTAGTTGCAAATGGGAGGAACATTTGAGCAGACAGATAACATCTTGACATTATTATGAAAATAATTTTATCCTTGTGGATTTCTTGAAAGGGTCTCAGGGAAGGATACCCCTGGATATCTTGAGGAACACATTTTGAGAAATGCTGCTATAGCAGATGGACAGCTAGGTGGAGCAATGGGATAGAGTACCCAGCTTGTGAGTTCAAATTTGGCCTTAGACACTTACCAGCTATGTGACCCTGAGCAAGTCATTTCAGTCTGTTTGTCTCCCTTTCCTTATCTGTAAAATAAGCTAGAGAAGGAAATGCCAAACCACTCCAGTATTTTTGTCAAGAAAATACCACGTGGGGTCAAGGGTCAAGAAGAGTCGGACATGACTGAAAAGTGACTCAATAACAACAAAAACTATGGTAGATAAAGTGCAGGCCTTAAAATCAGGAAGACTTGAGTTGAAGCCCCACCTCTAACACATACTGGCCATTTGGCCATAGGTAGGTCACTTCATCTCTTAATGTCTTAGGTAAGTTTTAAGAGTAAAATTTTCATTAAAAATTGTCTTTCCATGTAATTGGAAAAATACTATTAAAAGTAAAAAAGACTAAAATTTTCAATATGGTTGAGGATCTGCATTAGTAGAAGTTGTTTATTCATTGGAAGTTTATCATAATAGAGAAACCCTAGGTCCAGAGCAAAAGAAACAAGACAAAGGATGCATGTCATTGGGCTTTGAAGTCTGTGTATCTCTGCCATCATTCCAAATCATTTCCTAAGTTCTTCTTTGGAGGCAGGAACCTTGTTTTGTTTATCTCGGCATCATCGGCGGTACCTTGGAGAGTTCCTCATATGTGGTAAGTGCTTACCAAGTATGTGAGCAACGAATGAACAAATAAATGATCATAACAGATATTACACGGAGTAAATCAGATGGGAAGACTTCATTATTTGGGAGTTTGGAATGTAAGACTCACAATGGGGCAGTCCGTCTTAGCATACAGAACCTCCATAGCTTAAATCATCTCATTTTTCTGATCAGGTGATTTTGGGCACTTGTAGGAGTTGAGAAGAATATCTCAAGTCTTTGAGGGAGAGGTTAGAGATCTGGCTCATCCCGTTTCATTTAACTACCAAATTACCAATGATGCCAGAATATTGTCTTGGCTTCTGTTATTGCATAAATTGTTGACAAAACATTTGAGTTCTAAGGATGAGATTATTATGGATGATCAAAAGAACGTTAGCTAGAAGGACATGGCAATCCTATGCTCTTTTTCTGCTCTTTTCTCCTAAGTGCTACATCTGAGGAAAGCTTGAAAAGAAAACAAACCTGGTCACTTATGACAATCTTTGATATTCAAGAGGCTGCTGTACTGGAAATTATACATGCTGCACAATGATCTTAAAGGATATCCCAAGCTCTCACTTTACTTATTGAAAGAAACCAGTTTTTGGTGCTATGTTCCCAAGCATATTATAATATAAATACAGTAATTTGAAGGGAGGAAGGACAACAGATTGATATGGAATTCTCAGTAATGAAAGTTAAATATATGGAAATTTTAAAACTTGTAAAATTGCCTATTTCATGCTAAAAATTGCCTCAAGACATTGGTATCAAGCAATAATATGTAATCACATATATGTGTAATGTATGTATATATACATGTATGCACAATAGCAACAGTGACCAAAACATGCTAAAAAATAAGTAGAATAGAAATGCAAAGAGATGTTACATCACCCTCTGAAAGCCAACAGACTGGAACAGGTCCCCTAAGCTAGGGTCAACTGGAAATTCTAATTCCAATAGCAATGCCTTCTTTGAAAAAAGTCCTATCTCTAAGTTCCTGTATGTGAAAATTAGATGTTGTCAGCAGGTGCTGTTTAATTAATCACTGTAGAGCAACTCTAAGGTTCCAAACTAAGTCAGATTCTCCTGTTTTTATGAGAGGCAACACAATATGGTGAAAAAGGCAGTGAAATTGAGAGAGAGAAAGAGAAAGAGAGAGGTGGGAGGAGAGAGAAAGGGAGAGAGACAGAGACAGAGAGATAGAGATAGAGAGACAGAGACAGAGAGATAGAGAGAGAGAGACAGAGAGAGAGAGACAGAGAGAGAGCGCACAAGAATTTAAGTGCTATGTTCCAGACACTGTACTAACAGATAGAAATATAAACAATACAGCAGTTCCTACCTTCAAGAAGCTTACATTAGAATTGGAGAAAGACAATACATAAAGGGGAATTGCAATTTAGGGGATAGTCTTCATCCTGGGACAAGGTAGCCTGTGAGGATAAGGCTGGAGAGTGACTGAAGCGAAGCATGACTGAGACCCCTGCTGCAATCTTGGATTCAGCAGAGTCACCAATCAGAATTTCAGGGCCTCAGGGTAGATATTTCTAACTCTTAAGTAGCAAGGGTAAATCACTTAAAATCTCTAGCCTTAGCTCCTTCATCTGTAAAATGAAGACAATGACTATTATGGTTGCCTCATGAAGTTATTGTAAGGATCAAATAAGAGTATATGAAAAGGTTTTGTAAGTCTTAACCTTTTATATAGATATCAACTGTTTTGACAAAATTACATAAAATAGGAATAAACAGGGACAAAAAGATGTGTGTGTGTCAATTAAAACCTCCTCTGATAATCTATACATCACTGTGATCAGATATATTCCATTAAATATCCCAGTTCATAAAATCAAATACATGTGATTATATGAGATACCAATAAATTAAAGGTGAACAAGATGATAATTTGTACTTTGTGGCAAATGTTAGCAGGGAAGGCTTCTTGATTTGCTGGCCTGGAGCCCTTCCCATACATTCTAGCCCCATCCAGTGGGGAACATATTCTGGTCCCCTGCTAAAGGACATTGCCTCCTGTACCCAATGGTTGGTTCTCATGGCCCCTGTGTCTGGGAGTTGTGTTGACAGTGACTGGTGATTAAGTGAAATAGTCATCCCCTCAGTAAGATAAATGAGCTATAGAAATGTTCTACTTCCCTCTCTTTAGGGTATGTTACTTGGGACACAGGGAGTCTTTCCCCTGGAGTTCCTGCAAGGGTAGGGAAGGTGCATCTCTCCCCTTTCCTCTAGTAGTTATGGCAGCTACATGCATATGGCATTAAAAATATATACTTTCAGAGATGAGCCTGAGACTGGAGCTCAAGGTTCTGGATTCTTCTTCTAAATTCTTGTATTTCTTTTCCTGAACACAAGTGACTAAATAGCAATCCTGAGAGATAAGTGTTTTCAGTTTTGGCAGCTCTCTTGTGAGGTTTCAAGGTCAGAAATTCCTGATTTGGGCACTCATTCCTTAGATGAAGATGATTTCTACAAGTCTCTCATAGGAAAGGAGGATATGGCAACTGAAAGGACTCCTAAAGGCCAAGAGCTACTCTAATTGACCAGCAGATGTGGACATTGGGAATTTCTCTGACAGCACAGATTCAATGAGAATATGAACCATCCATTGTTCAGTCCTACAAAGTTGTCTCTCCTTCTCAGTAGAGTGTAATAGGAATGAAAATGCTTTATGTTTCAAGGGTGTGTTACTGTGGACGTAGGAGCCCTTTTGCTTTTTTAAGCAATTTTTTGTGATGGAGAAAGGAAATAACTGTTCTGTACCTGAAGTCCATTTTGTCCGTTGTTTATGTTATGTAGAAGGGAGTCTGTTAATCCTTTTTAGGGGAGACTCTAAACATGAGCCATACTTAAACTTCATTTAAGAGATTTTTTCTGCTCCAGGGTAAGGGTCTAATGAGGAAAAGAATATGAGAAAACCTAACTTCCCTCTTTTAGGCTCCTCTAGGATTAACTCGGTATGTGTGAGTCTGAACCCTGAGGCCCCTTGGTGAGGGAGCTCCTCCAGATCCACGGAAAACAAAACCATCCCTCCCTCCCTCCCTCCCTCCCTTTCTTCCTTCCTCCCTTCCTTCCTTCCTTCCTTCCTTCCTTCCTTCCTTCCTTCCTTCCTTCCTTCCTTCCTTCCTTCCTTCCTTCCTTCCTTCCTTCCTTCTTGCCTTCCTTCCTTCTTCAGTATTGTACATTGTGAGCTCCAAATTCTCTCCCTCTCTCCAACCCTTCTCCCACCCATTGAGAAGGCAAGCCATATGATATCAATTATACATATTAAGTCACATGAAACATATTTCCATATTAGTTGCAAAAAAAGAGATAAGGAAAAATCTAAAAGTGAAGAAGTGCACTTCAATATGTGCTCTGAGTTCATCACTTCTCTTTTTGTTGGTGGATATTTTTTCCTCGTGGGTCTTTTGGAATTGTCTTGTGTCATTGCATTGATCAGAGGAGCAAAGTCTTTCACAGGTGATCGTTATTACAATATCGCTGTGACGGTGTATAATGTCCTCCTGAAAACCCTCCCTTTTTCTATAAATTTCAACTGTGATTAATTATTTTTATCTAATTATGGGGCTTGAGAGTTACTTGAGTATTTCCTTGCTTATTTATTTACTGACTGACTTACAAAACCTTTCACTTCTATAACTCCATGAGCTAAATTCACAAACAATATGTGAATGAATCAGTGATCTGACTCACTGTACATGTCCAAGTCACTGAAGTGATCATTCACTGGAATTTAACTATCTTCCTGTTCCCATTACATATAGTGGAACATTTTACAGTGGTGTGATAGGTCTTCTGAAAGAAAATGAATCATCAATATTGGTATAGTGTGATGCTCTTTGTCAAAAACCAGCAGAGGCATCTTTAGAGTGTTTTCAACTGTCTAGAATGAGAAATTTTATATATATATGTGTGTGTGTGTGTGTGTCTGTGTGTGTATGTATATATATACATGTATATGCATGTGTGTATTATATATACGTGTACATCCATGTGTATGTGTATGTATATGTGTGTATATGTGTAATATATATAACATATATGTACAGCATATATGGATATATAATTAAAATGTAGGAACCCCTGGAAATTTCAGAAATTGCTTACTAGATTGTTGGTATCTCTCGCTTTATGGTTTGTTTTCCACGCACACATGCACAGACGATGGTGATGATAAATGTTTCTGGGCAGCATCTTGGGTAGCCAGCTCATACTGGTGCTTTCAGATCAAATTACCATGTTCATTTGCTCAGGTGCCCAATTGTTGCAACCCTGCCACCTCCACACAGTTCCAGAAAGGCAGGTATCCAACTATCTAAGGTTGGTCAGAAATGCCTGGCAGCATCTGGGGAGCTCCAAACTTTGTGTGTACTTACTTACAAAAGCTATATACTTACTTTGAAGTATGAGAGATTGTGTTTAAGAACTTCCTGAGACTAAGACCTTGTTGAACTTTGGAACCTTTTGGAACTTACTCCGAAGTAGAGATACGAGGAGTATGAGGAGTCTTGGAAATGATGCAGATTTTCTTTTTTAGGCCATCATTTAGATGAGAAGTGTGAGAAAAGAGAGAGCCAGAGCATGGTGAAAATGCCCTTTTCAAAACCTTCAGGATCACATGATTTCACTCATGGAAACTTTGGAGATAAAGAGCCATTTGTGACCCAAAAGCTCCACTGCAAGGCCTCAGTCCCAAGTGCTGAATGTATCACGCTAAAAATAGAAATAAACAACTTCCTCTGAACTTACTTCATGCATTTTTAATACTTAGTTCATACCGAGAGATCAGCATGTCTATTATTAAAAAAGAAAAGAAAAGATCAAGGTTAGAATGCTAATTTGAACTGAGGGGCTGAACATCGTGGAATGATGATGCAAGACAATTATTGTACATGGAAAGGATGATTCTCCCCAGAGCAAGAAAAGAATTTAGTAAAACAGCGTATTAACAAAAAAAAATCTCTAGTAGAACATTAAAAATGAAAGCCTGGTGAACTGATAATGGAGAGGACTCAATGGGAATTTTTAGATTTGGTCTGTGAATTATTTAAAAAGAGAGGTTCTCAGTACTTGTTACAAAACTCGAAAAGGCAGCAAACTTCACAGCAAGAAAAAGAGGGAAAAATAAATCATACAGTTATGATTTTGCTCATGAAGTCTTGTGATTAATATCTGAAGAAAATGGGAAACATGATTTTAAGAATTATTGTGTTTGTTGCCTTCCAAAGAAAAATCAACAGATTTTTGCAATAGAATGAGAGAATTTTAATGCTGGAAGGAAACTTAGAAGTCAAGTCCAACTACTTCCATCTACAAAGAAAGAAACTGAGGCTCAGAGAGACCAAGGGATTTGCCCAACATCATTCAGGTGCTAACGGAGGGGGCGACATTAGTCTAGATCCTCTAAGTGCAGTCAATCTAGGCAGGATGGTGTCAGTGGGAAGGTAAAGAACTGGTTAGAGATCTCATATTATTATTTTATATCATCTGCATAATTCTCCCTTCCCATTACCTTTGAAAATATGCAACACGTCCTTTGAAATTGGACAAGGGAGAAATCCTTGTATCTTGACCCGTTACCATTCAGTTCTTGCTCCATCTAGGCTTCTGAGAGATTGTTTTGAAGTACCATCCCCCAACTGGTCAAAGAATATGAACAGGCAGTTTTCAGCAGAAGAAATTAAAGCTGTTTATAGTTATGTGAAAAAGAATGCTCTGAGTTACTATTGAGTAGAGAAGTGAAAATTAAAACAGTTCTGAGGTACTACCCTATACTTATCAGATTGAGGAACATGACAGAAAAGGCAAATGATAAATGCTGGAGGGGATGTGAAAAAATGGACACTGAAATACTGTTGGTGGAGTTGTGAACTGGTCCAATCATTCTGGAGAACAACTTGGAACCAAGCTGAAAGGGCTATAAAACTGTGCCTAGCCTATGATCCAGCAACACCACCTTTAGGTCTGTATCCCAAAGAGATTAGAGAAAAAGGAAAAGGACTCCTATGCACAAAGATGTTTATAGTAACAGTTTTTGTGGTGGTGATTAAGGAGGTACCCATCAATTGGGGAATGGCTAAACAAGTTGTGGTATATGATTGTGATGAAGTACTGTTGTGCTATAAGAAACCATGAACAAAATAGTTTCAGAAAAACCTGGGAAGTCCTATATGAACTGATGCAGAGTGAAGTGAGCAGAACCAGGAGATCATTGTACATAGTAAGAGGAATGTTGTAATGATGTTCAATTGTGAAAGACTTAGATATTTTGATCAATGTAATGATTGAAGACAATTCCAAAGGACTCATGATGAAAAATGTTATTCACCTCCAGAGAGAAAACTGATGAACTCTGTGTGCAGATTGGAGTATATTTTTTTACTTTATTTTTCTTGCTTTTTTCTTGCAATATAGCTAATATAGACATATGTTTTGCATGACTTCACATGCATAATTGATATCATGGAAGGAGAAAATTTGGAACTCAAAAAAATTTTTTAAAGAATGTTTAAAAAATTAAATAATACATTGATTTTTTTGAAAAAAGAATGTTTTCAAGCAAGTATAATCACAGGTGCATGACTTGGAAAACTGTTCAGATAATAATGTTGAGGAGAATCACAGAGATGATATAATAGAGTGACAGCTCTTTGAAAATGAAAGAATATGTAAATATATAGTGAAAAATGACATCAATTATAGGTCACATTCAGAGTTTGTGAGAGCAATATTGGAGTGGAAGGACGTGGCCAATATTTGGTCAATAGTGTATATTGGTACAGTCATCCAGCCAGCCAGTCCTTTCCATTCCTCCATCCTTCAGTCCAGTCTCTAAAGAGTGTCTGAAGAAGCACAAGGAGCAAAGCCACTTCAAATGGACCATGGCCTTGAATTTGTATTGCATCATGAAAGTCAGTGGAGCCAATCCCTCGAAGACAACTATTCTGAGAACCCAAGACGTTGGAGACAGTACAATAAGGTTCCTGAACTTCTTGAAATCATCATGGAGTTAGGTCTACTGGCAGGGTCTATGACCTCAGGAGCATAAACCTTTTCTCATGTCCTTTATTGCAATAAATAATAGACAGCAGCACCTATTCAATCAAGCTACCTCACATGTCATAAGAAGTACTATTGCTTCCCATAGCTATTAGCTATGTATGCATTTTCCTGCATACATGAGGACATTTGTCACTGCTGTTCAGTTGTTTCAATTAAATCTGACATTTCATGACCCCATTTGGGGTTTTCTTAACAAAGAATTGCCATTTTCTTCTCCAGCTCATTTTACAGATGAGAAAACTGAGGCAAACAGAGTTAAGTGACTTACCTAGGGTCACATGCTAACAAGTGTCTGAGGCTAGATTTGAACTCAGGAAGATAAATCTTCTTGACTCCAGGCCTGGCACTCTATCCACTGAGCCACCTAGCTGCCCGCATGAGGACCTATAAAGGCACAAACCCACCTGAAGATGGTAATGCCAGGTACATTGAGTACTGTAGCAGATAGTTTTACTAAGACCAGAGGCTAAGAAACTTGGGTGCCTTCTTGACCTCATCCTCCATCTTACAAGTGTCCAGAGAATCTCAAATCTATGTCATTCAGTTCAGTTCAAGGACTGAGGATGTTCAGTCTGCAGAGGAGAAGAGCTCAGGGGAACACCTGTGATGTTTGTCTCCAGCTATTAAAAGACAGTCATGGAGGAGGGGTCTATTACTCTGAATAGCCCTGGAACAAGAGAAACAATTGTGAAGAATGAAAGTGATACAAATTTTGGCAAGTTAGAAGGAATCGTCCAAAAATAGTTTGTTTTAAGGCAACTTAGGGGCAATATTTGTAGTATGAAGAGCACTGGATTTGGAGTAAGAGGAACTAAATTTAAATTCTAGCTCTACAATTTTAAATACCTGTGTGATTGAAGGCAAATCACCTTAACTTCTTTGGGTCTCAGATTTCCCATCTGTAAAATGAGGGATTTAGACAAGACAATTTCGAAGGTATCTTTCGTTTCTAAATCCTAAAGGGGGACTTTCAACCCTGCCTCAGTCAAAAACAACTTTTTCCCACCCTTCCATGCCTCATTCACCACTTATATTTAATTAATAAAATTACACCAATTAGAGTTTGGAATTTATAAATGCCTCTTTTCAAAAAAAAATTCTTGATATAGTTTGTTTTTCAATAACTTTCATTTCTGTATATATTGCTCCTCCCATGTCAGACTTTAAAAAGAGAGGAAGAGCAATTCAGCCAAACCAGATAACAAGCCAACCATGCCTAACGATGTGCAACATCCCACACCCAGAATCCTTTACTTCCCCAAAGAAGGGAAGGAGGGACATTTCTCCACTTTTCTCCAGGTCAAGATTTATTGCCACTGTAATTTTTTTTGTTCTTTCCATTTCCATTCTTATCATTGTTTTGTGTATTGTTTTTCCAGTTCTTCTTACTTCATCTGGCCCCAGTTAACGTCTTCTCAGACTTCTCTTTTTAAAAGCTTTCTTTCTTATGATGCGCTGAATAACACAACGAATACAAATAATCCAAACTACAAAGAGCAAAAAAAGAGGCTTGAATACGAAACTATGAATTTCTGTTCCATAGAGTTTACTTTTTAAAAGTATTAAACTTAATAAAACAGTGACAAAATTACACTGTTGTTTTATCCCCTCTGAACTTTTTTGATATCTTCTTGTATTTTTTATATTTTATTAGTGCTCTTTCCACCCCCATCCACTCCCCACCAATGGACATCTACTTCTGCCACTAGAAGACTTTCCTTCTAACAAATAAACTGGTACAGGAAGCTTGGGAAAGGAAGAGAAGGTTTGGAACGTGGGTTGGAGGTAGGGTTGCTGCAGTTAATCTTTGAAAAATTAAAAAAATAATAATTAATTAATTGAAGCATGAAGGCTCAACTGAAATTGAATGGACCCAACGAGTGCAGTTCTATCGCTTCATCCAACAGCAACATTAAGAAAAACATAAATAGAAACAGGGATGGGATTTTAAAAGAGGATGAGAGGATCCAAACTGCACAAGGAGACAAGTGGAACCAGACTGAGGAGAGCACTGAGAGAACAGCGAGGGATGGGGGGCAGGTAGTTGGTGCAGTTAGCAAAGCAGTGGTCATTGAGTAAGGAGGACCTGAGTCAAATCCAGCCTCAGACATCTGACATACCCACTACCTGTGTGACCCTGGGCAAGTCAACTGCCTTGCCTTCCCCCCTCCAAAAAAAAAACTCCATACAAAAAAACCAGAATAGAGAGGGATGGCGAGCAGGTCAAGAGATCACAGGATGGAAAAGAATATGTTTAGGAGGAACAAGGCTGAAGGAGATTATAGGTCATAGTAAGTAATTTATAAGTGATTAATATATTATAAGTGATATTATATATAAGTGATGGTAAGATCAAGGGTATGACAATCTTACTGAGTGGCTGAGCTGGAGTGAAAAGCTGGAGTGGTTAAAGATGCTAATGAACCAGGAAGGCAGGATTCTCAACAAAATATTGAAGTATGTTTTGAAGTCCTAGAATGGGGTTAGGGATGGAATGAAAGATTGTGAGTCACATTCTGAACTTTTTGAGAAAGGAGGAGAATGACCTGGAAGGTTGTTGTTCAGCCATGTCCAACTCTTTGTGATCCCATGTGGGCTTTTCTTGGCAAAGATACTAGAGTGGTTTGCCATTTATTTCCCCAGTTCACCTTAGAGATGAAGAAACTAAGTTAAACAGGGTTAAATGAAAGAGATTAAAATTAAAAAAATAAAATAAAAATAGAGGTTTGTGCCTAAAATCACACAGCTAGGAAGTGTCTGAAACCAGTTTTGAACTCATGAAGATGAGTCTTCCTGATTCCAGGCCCAGTGCTCTCGCCACTGTGCCCCTGAAGGTGGTAGATGTTTATAACAAGGATTCAGATGCTCAAAGGAGATGAGGTCTCTGAAACATGGAGGCAAAGAGGAAAAGATATGGAAATGGGGGTGAGAAGTATCCCTTTTCCTTTTCTTTGTCTGTTAAGCTGGGATACAAGAAAAGAATTAGAGGCTTAGAACTGGAAGTGACTTTAGAGAAGAATTCAAGATTAGAGAGGCCCAGTTTGCCAAGTCTTCTGAGGTCTAGGGGATATAAAGGGTAGGAAGAGAAAAATCCAGGGTGAAAGGGAGATATTGTTAATAATAGTGCCTGGTTTCTACCAGATACCATGAGATGGGAAGATAGAGGAATTTATGAATCATAAGACTAAGATGAGCAGGGACGAGACCATTCAGAATGGTAGGAAAGAGAAAGTCATATCCAGCTCAGTAGACCTTAACTCTGAATCACAAAGATACGAGAAATAGAAGCTGAGTTATGCATCTAAGCATTAGAAGAAAGCCAGTGGATCAGGCATTCCCACCCTCCAGGGAACTGTAATGAATGAACACAGAATCTGTATGTGGCAGTGCTGGCAGCTTCTCTGGCTAGCCGTTCCAAATACAAGTGAATGGGATAGATAGGTAGTACGTAGAAGTGGCAAGAAATTCTCCCCAGGCCATTACATGAGTAAATAACAGATGTTCTGGTCTCCCAATGATATTGAATTCACAATTAAATCCAGTCCTCTGTAGCCTTATCTCAAAATAGTGGGACATGAGAAATGCACAGAAGATACCCCAAGCAAAGAGCTACCCACTTCTATATTTTTAGGAATGTAGATTCCCTGGCACTTTTGGTGCCCTAAAGGTTTAGAAGCATGAATCCCTTCCAGAGCAGACCTTTGACTGTTCCTGATGTCCTAAGACCCCTATCCAGGTAAATGACAGACATACTGATTGACTCCCAAGGGCCTGGGCTGAAGGCAGACTCTGTACCATCTCTGTAACCTTATCCCAAGAAGAAATGAGATGAGGTATACGCAGAAGACACCCACCCCACATGTAGAACGGGCACTCAATTTCTAATATCTGAGTCTCAGAAAATACAGTTTATGCCACCACTTTTGATACTCTGAGGCTAGGGTCAGTGATGCCTATGATGCCAGCTTCCTTTGGAGCAGGTTCTTTATGCCCTTTAGACCAGACTAAATCATTATTTCATAATTAAACTTCTATCCCAATGAAATGTAAATGAATAAATTTATTGATTTTGTACCTTGCCTGAACAACTCATACCACACATGAAAAAAAAAAAATGAAAGTATTCAATAAAAAAAAATGGGATCTGTTGTTTCCTTCCCAGGTATAATAGTGAGGATAGTCCTTAAAACAGAGCTTACCATATCCTGGGTACCAGGTCCCCATGATTCTAGAAATTTCAATGTGGTAGTTGATAGCTTATAATTATTATTTGATAATTAAATTTTATCTGTAAGGGGGAATTTTAATATAAATCCTCATGAAATAGTATTCTTTTTGGTTATATGAAATGCTATGTGGTATCCAGTTACAAGGGATGGGAGAGCTATGCAAGTGTCTATTAGTCAGGGGCACTAGTTGGAGTTTCTTGATCCCACCTTCTACTGCTGCCTCTGCTGGACACTAGCTATCACTGAGGTCATGAATTACACCTTCCCCCATAAGCATACCCCTCAGCAAAAGAGTTTTATGGGTTTCTAGGTCTATCATGTCATGATAGAAGACTCACTTAATCTCTAAATTCCCTACCAATTCCCTGCTCTTGCTCTTGTTCCCCAAAACACCTTACCACAGTAATTTGCTGCTTCTCCAGAGTGATTTGATCATCTCCACCTTCCAAATCTCACCTTTGTCCAAGCTCCTGGTTCCTCTGATCTCCCAATATGTCAGTTCTGATACTGGATGAGGGAAGTGCTTCCCAAAGTCCCTTAAACTAAGATCTGTCTCCTGCTGCACTGGTTATCTTAATTTCTCCTCTCAAGACTTAGGAAGAAAATCCTTTCTTCTCTCTTGATGAGGAAAATGACAGCCTTCTGAGACTGGATTTTGAGTATGGCTAAAGCTTCATATTCTTCCTCCCTGTACTCTGGACTATATGTGATTCACAAAAATATGTTTGACTATTTGAAAGCGTTTCTAAGTGTGGCTTCATCTGTAGGTCCTTTGCCTTCATATCTCTGGGGGCTGGTTCCTCTACTAAAAGTCCCAAGTTTTCAAACCCTGCTTTTAAGGATATGAGTCCTGATAATACAGTGAAAAGAGTTTGAGAGGCTTGACCTGGGCTTAAATCTCATGTCTCATATTTACTTCAGATATGACCATGGGCAAATGATTTAAAATCCCTAGGCCTCAATTTCCTCATCTGTAAAAGAGGGGATTAGACTAAATGACCTCTAAGCTTCCTTCTAGATCTCTGGTTTTATGATCCAAGTAACTTCTTCAATCATATATTGATTCTTGACTATCTTTAATAATAATTGCATACTTCACAAGACAGAGAAACCACGAGGAAATTATTTGTGAATCTGAGTCTCACCAACCTAGAGTTGCTTAGTGAAAATGATGAGAACATTGAAAGGAAATGAGTATTCCCTCTCAGAACTTGAGACAGAGAAGAGGAAAGCTGACCATAGATTGACATGTACTCTAGATTTGGAAAGAGCACATTTCAAATGGTTCAGAAGAAGAATTGGCCAGACTGTATGGATTAAAATTCTGTAAATGGAGTAAGTTCAAAACGTGATGGAAAACTCTCAAGAATAAAATTCTAAAGACTTATGGGGGGGGGGAACTAATGAAGAAGAAAAATGAGAAATGCCCAGAGGCCAGTGTAGATACACAGAGAACTCATCAAGCAACTTAGATTTAGAGACAAATACAGAAGATGGAAGGCAGGCAGGCAAAAGAAAATGTTTTAGCAGTGCTAAAGCTTCAATGAGCTGAAGTGGCAAGAAATGCTAAACACACACAAAAAAAGTTAAAGCTATATTGGGGAAATAGAAAATCAAAGAAGACATGAGATCTCTGATCCAGATAGTTAGGACAATGATAAAAAAGAGAAGGTTTTGCTTCTCTTTGCTCTGCCAAGGAGAATGATCTTTGGATTAGAAAGGGGGTGGAGGGAGGCAGGGGGAAAGACCAAAAATCACCAGTAGCAAATTAATGCCTGAGATAAGTAAGGAGACAGGCAGAGAGCATCTAGCTATCCTTGATGAATTAGCCACCCAGCCCAGTTGTACTGGATTATCTGGTAGTGAAATTGAATGTGATTGTTGAGTCATTGCAAATGACATTTTAAAGAGAGTGAAGAGATACTGAAAGACTAGAGAAGAGTAAATGTTCTTATTTTCAAAGGATAAAAGAGAACAGTCTTCACACACTACAGGTCAATGAAACTGACTGATTCTTGGGCAAATTGTTGATTGGGCTTAATGTATGTCTAGGAAAGGAAATGTAACTGAGAGCCTGCATGACCTCATTACGATCTGATTATTCCTGAAAAATCTTGTTTTCTCTTTTTGACAAGACTACTAAACTAGTAAATCAGAGAAGTGTTGTGGAGATAGTTTACCTAGATTTTAGCACAGTGTCTGATAAAGTGGTTCATACCATACTTCAGGACAAGATGGAGACAAACATGTAGGGTTCAGCTAACAGTACAATAAGATGATTTCAGAAAACATGAAGGAACAGGTTGAATGATTAGATTCAGAGAGTAGCCTTTCAGAATTTAGTCATTTCAGAATTGTCTTCAGGCAAGTGTCCAGGAGATTTCTGTTTAGCCTCCTACTGCTTACTACTCTAATAAATGATTTGGATAAAGAAACAGCTTAGGTACTTGTCAGATTTGAAGATGTCTCAAAACTAGAAGGGATACTTCCCACCCTGGATGAAAGTACAAGGTCATGGAGACTCGATTAAACAATTTGTCTAAAAAAGATCTGGAAGTTGTAGGGGCTTCAAGCTCATTATAAGTTAAATGTGATGAAAGATGAAAGTCATAGTTTCCAGGAATATGGAGATCATTGACACTTTGGATTCTGCCTTAGTCAGACCACAATGTACTGGTTAATTATGGAAGAATTATGTTCAGTTGTGAGAAACACATTTTAAAAAGAAGACACATGCACAGATGGAGACACAAACAGAGAAAGACAGAGGCAGGGTGAGAGTGTGCAGAAAAGTATATACAGGATATCAAAGCACTTCAGGTTCATAGTACATCAGGAACAGTTCAGGAACTGGGTGCACTTAGGCTGGTGACTCAATGGAACAGGATAGCTGTGTTAAAATAGTTTAAGGGTGCCACCTTCTAGAGGAATTAGTTGTGTTTTGTTTACTCTTCAGTGGGTAATATTGGGAGACACGAGTTTAAGTTGAAAAGAGGCAGATTTGGGCTTGAAATCAGGAAAAAGTCCGAACAATGAGAACAAAATAAAAGGTGAACTGTGCTGCCTGAGGAAGTAAAGGGTTCCTCCTCACTTCAGGTCTTTAAACTAGGTTGGATGATGCATCTGTGAGTATGTTTGAGATAGCATCCCCTGGTCAGGTCTAGATTGAACTCCATGACCTGTAAGGTCTTTTTCAATTCTGAAATGGTGTGATTGTGATCTGTCAAGTGTGTGAGAGGAGCATATAAGTGCTAGGCACAGTTATTCCATTCCCTTTATGCTGTCCATTACACAAGTCACAGTTGCTGTCATGGTTTTTTGTTCTGTTACAGCTGAAAGTCCAGTTGGGAGAGCACAACACCATAGGGCATTTGGGTTATCACTTGTATTATTATAGATAGGTAGATGGCATGTGTATAAAGTGCATATACATCCTCTCAATTCAGCCTGTCTAGACAGTTATACTGTATAGACTAGAAACTGGATTTCCGCTGCCGGTTTGCAATATTACTGGGCTGATGCTTTCCTGCTACCATGGAGGAGTACATAAAATAGTATAGACTTTTGGGGCCCGAGTAGACAGTACGGTTTTCGCAATAACCCGCTAACGGCAAAGGCAGTAGGTATGGAAGGAAGCCCAGGTCAGAGAGGGATGCCCATTTCCTGCTCTTTCTCTCCACTAGGGGCTCCGTCTGGGTGTGGCCAAGGACATCCAGGAGAGCTAAGGAAGAAGCGTTATGAATGGCCCTGGGGCTGTCAATGAACACCTGCTGCTTTGAGAAATCTGACTTAAGGACAAAGAGTAAGGGTGAGGGGGCGAAGCGGCTAGTCATTGTGTGGGGTGAGGGTGTGGGGTGGGAGCCGTAGGTCCCTTTGAGGGTTTTACGTTTTCTAGCCGCTACACAAAAGTGGCCTCTTTTTCAACCCCGGTACTATAATCTTTCTATCCCCATCTGGACCATATATTTCGATCATCCCTCTCACGAGACCTTAATCAGTTTTTAATGTTTCAGGTTTGTATTTGCATCCCTCCTTTCCCCATCAGGGCTAATCCTATACACAGTACGCAAAGTTGTCGGGTAGTGTAGCCTGGAGAGCTGGAGATAATTCTATTAAGCGGCCCGCCTGGGTACACAGGTATCGACTAGCAGAGGCAGAAATGGAACTCCAGGGCTCTGACACTCAATCTAGGGCTTCTCCCACTTGCCTCTAGCGAAGATGCTTAAACCCCTCCCCCGCCGGAGTGTGCTAGGTTCCCTCTGCCGAAAAGAAAAAAGTTCACCCAGCAAGTCCCCGCCGCAGAGCTCCGACCGCCTCCAATGGTGGGTCCTGGGACATGATTTATCGTCTTCTGGGTTCTGGGCAGCCCCGGGCATCCGAGAGCTAGCTAGCGCCGCTGGATGCTGCTGCTGAGGGATGTTGCACGCAGAGAGCAACCCATGGTAAATAATAAATAACTGTTCCAAACCCGGGGTCCTGTCCTCCCAGATGCGATCCCTGCACAGTTCAGTTACTTCCCTCCACGTAAATGCTAGCTCCTTCTCACCATTTAAAAAAGAAAAAAAAACAACACCCTCATCTCTGTGAGCTGCCACCCCGCATCTTAGCTCCCCGGGGTTGCCCCTTCAGTGACCCTCCCTCCCTCCCTCTCCTCGCTTCTGATCGTGCGCTGATCTCCACCCCCACGGTCCACGACTCCCTCCTTCTCTCTCGTATTCGCTCTTCATGCTTCCCTAGCACTGCAGCAGAGGGAGGAGGAGGAGGAAGAGGAGGAGGAGGAGGAGGAGGAGGAGGAGGAGGAGGAGGAGGAGGAGGAGGAGGAGGAGGAGGAGGAGGAGGAGGAGGAGGAGGAGGAGGAGGAGGAGGAGGAGGAGGAGGAGGACTGCGTAGTGAAAGCCCACAGCCACTTTCCCGCCCCTCCTGTCTCCTCTGACACACTCACGGGCTCCTCAGGGAGGATTCACCACTGCACAAGCTGAGAGCGCAAGCAGCCGCAGGAGAGGCAGAGAGAGAGAAAGAAAGAGGGAGCCCTGGGGAGGAAGCCCTGGGGAGGAAGCCCTGGGGAGGGAGCGGGGCAAGGCGACCAGAGCAGCCCCAGCCCCAGCAGCTGCCGCACCTCGATCAGCTTCGGAGCAGGTAAGTGAGAGAAGGCAGCTCGCGCCAAGGTGGCATGGCTGCTACGGATTCGTTTTGCCCTCTTCTCCTTTCCTGGGAATTCCCAGGTTGCAGTTTGGGCAACTTTTTCCAGGTTAACCGGGGGCCAGGCTTTGGAGAGATTCAACTTTTCCGGGCACACACACATGCACACACCGGCAGCTGGGGTGGCGGGTGCTGAGAACTAAGTGATCGGGTCCCCGGGCTTCTATCGGAAAAGGGGGAGAGCCAGGTGAGGGACGGGGGCACCGCTGTGAGGAGCAGTCCATAGAGTGCCTACAGCTACGTGGTTGAGAAACTGAGGATGTGGAGAGGGTTCTCCTGGGATACTCCCAGGGCTAAGGGGGGGGGGGGGGAGAGTAAATGGAATAGTAGTTGTGTGGACATTATTGTAGGTGGGGTATCACTTTAGCCTCTTTTTGCCCAAGAATCTACCGAGCTTTTTATATTGCGGGCAATGGGAGGAGGGTGAGAGGAAATAGAACCCTGAACCCCTCCAGACTTGCCCCTTTAGCCGCTGGCTCAACTTTTTGTGGGCAACCAGCTGCTGCGGACGTCGGTGGGCGAGTGGTAGTAGGCGTAGCTGTGGCAGGACTCATCTAGCTCGGACTTTGTAAAGAAAACCTTGAGAGTAAGAGGGAAGGCTAAAAGCCATCTTTGTCCTATGCCCGTGCGTACTTGCAGATACCTAGAGTGCCCAGCAAATACCTCTAGTAAGGTGTTGGCACCGCACCCGCCCTGCCTCCTCCTTGGTTTCCCAGGAGCGCTCCCTCCGCCTGGGCGTCCCTTGCCCCTATTCCCCTCTTTGGAAATGGCAAAGGCTCTCCTTGGTTGTGTGTGTGATTGCTGGTTTGGTGTGCCCAGCTGGACCACTGGGACTGCGGTAGCGGCTGGTGAAAGTTAGGCGCCCAAGTGGAGGCGGAGCGGGGTCCATGCCGCAGAACCCGGAGCGCCGCGCTAGCGAGTCTGCAGCGATTCCGACACACTTCACTACTGTGCCTGCGGTGGCCACCCCCTACCATTCCCCTCTCCTCTCCCTCCTCTTGTGGGGGAGGCTGAGTCAGGCGGACTGGGGCTGCTTCTTTGACAGCTGGGCTGGAGGACTGAGTGAGAGAGGGAGTGTGTGTGCGTGTGTGTGTGTGTGCGTGTGTGTGTGCGTGCGTGTGTGTGTGTGTGTGTGTGTGTGTGTGTGTGTGTGTGTGTGTGTGTGTGTGTGTGTGTACGCGCGCGCGATGCAGGCTGGCGAGGACTGGTGGGAGAGTGGAAGAAGCAGCCTCAGCCTGGGTACGAGAACGAGCGAGTGTGTGCGTCCCAGCATCTCCAGTGATGGATACCCGCCGGCGCTCCGGGCCACGGCGCCGAGAGAATGATGCCTGTAGATCTGGGAGCCGTCGGGATGACTGCGGAAGCAGCAGAGCGAGCCCAGCCAGGCCGAGAGGGGGGCTGCTGGCTGGGATCGTCCCTGCTCTGCATTGCGCTGCAGTGCGGGAGAGTCCCAGCAGCTTCCGACTGGGGAGGCGGCCGACGGTCCTTGGGGGAGTTTTAAAAAGAAAATAAACATCTTCATGTTCTCTCTCTTTCTTTTGCCCTCAACATTTTCTTTTTTGACTACGTTATAGGAATGTCCTGCTTTAGAAAGCACGGTCTGATGAACTTAATTTAAAAGTTGCTTTACTGTAATTTTATCTTCAGAATCATGTTTGCTTCTCTTTAAGTACGAGGTTTATTTTTTTCAATGAACCCTTCAGTGCTCCTATTCCACCCCCTGCCCCGGCAAGTTTATACACAAAAGCTCCAAGACCAGATGTAATGGGGTTTATGGGAGGTGCTGTCTAGAGGGGGAGCATCTGTTATTATTCTTAGTTAAAGTAAGTGCTTTCACAACCCTCGTCCGCCTAAAATGCTCTCTTCTCATCGTTCCTTTATATTTCATTTTGACATGGAACGTTTCATGTTACATTTTCTTCCTTAAAAACTTATTGAATATTGCACAGCCACAAAGCAGCGTATTCCATGTGCATTGTACGTTTAATATGCTCTTCAGCAAAGGTTGCCTTTCCATTAAAGCTCGTAGATGGAGATTTTCCCCTGTTGTCTTTATTGACCGAACAAAAGACTGCAGGGTGAATGGGGGGGGGGGGGGAGGGGACCCAAGTGGGGATCAGAAATTAGTGTCCACTACAAAGACAAAGGTTCTAGTCCCCCTCCCTTTTTGCCATCGACTGTCTGACCTTGGACAAGTTATTTGCCCCTCCATATTTTGATTTCTCCATCTGTGAAATGTGAGAAACCTGCTCTCCTCCCACCTACCTCTGTCATGGATATTGTGGGGACAGATATAAAGAAATACTGCATCACTAAGCTTAGATAAAAGTTCTATAAAGCAGATTTTATTAAATGATATCCCTTCCAGACAAAAGGAAATAATTTTATTTCTTAAAGTCATTCCAAAGGTTTTCCCCTAATACTGTTAGTTTAATGAAATTTGCCTCTCGGTAAATGCAGACAACAGCTGATCCAAAAATCAAATGCCATTAGCTGCTGCCCAAAAAAACCAAGCAAACCAACAAAAAACCAAAACCAGACCTAGATCTGATTTCTCAGTGTTGTGGATTGAAACAGTCAGATTTAGTTTTCATGACACACTTAAAACGATAGTTGCTTCAAATCAGTCAGAGAAGCTTTATGTTTTTCTGGTGAAATCCTACTAATTATTAGCATAACCATTTCATGTAAGTGCTGTAATGTTGTCAGGGGACTGCTGTGGAGGAAGAGAGGACGCTGGTCTTCATAGAGGTTATAGTAAATGATGTCATAATACTTTGTGTATCACTGCACCATAAAAGGCCATGCATATGGTTGTTACAGGGAAAAAAACACCCTAATTTTTATAAATTAGACTCTAGCTCCTATTTTTATATAAACCTTCTGGTGAGAAATTTCCTTAGTGATCACATCAGATTTAAGAAGAAGTTAAAGTCTTCTTAATGAGTATAATTGTTGTTATCTCTTTCCTTATAGGAACAGTGAAAATGGTCTCTTCATGCTATGCAGCTGCTGCAGGGAAACATCTCTCATTTGTGAATATAGACTATTTTAACCATACGGCCAATAATTTGGCTGAATTGCTGAGGTTTCCCTGTATCACAGCATT
The DNA here is from genome assembly GCF_028372415.1 of Notamacropus eugenii. Taxonomy (NCBI): domain Eukaryota; kingdom Metazoa; phylum Chordata; class Mammalia; order Diprotodontia; family Macropodidae; genus Notamacropus; species Notamacropus eugenii. Next base: position 469,495,403 of record NC_092875.1, read on the forward strand.
CGTATCAGTGCTTGTTTAAGCAAAAACTCATCAATTAGATTAGATCTGTTTGTAAACCTAGGAGGGAGAAACCACAGCTGTTACTGCTTTGGTACATCACAGATGATGTTTTTCTTTGGAACTTGTTTGGACCAAGACAAAAATAAAAATGTTGTGGTGTACTGGTTTTGGAGCTTGTTTCCTTAATTTAGGCAGCTGTGAGTAAAAAAAAAAGTGACCCTTTTTGTTTTTAATGAGTCTTGCTAGTAATGTATCATAGATGTCAAATTGCACTGCAGTGATACAAAATGGGGTTGAGCAAGATATCAAATTAAAAGAAATTTTAGCATTTAGAGGTATTCATTGGAAACCTTTTTCGGGGTAGGACTGATGTTTTTATATTGTGATAGATTTTCCTTTTTGAAAGAATGGAATAGTATGAAACAGAGTGATATATGTTGTCAAGTATCTGAATGGATTATGCATTTTCTGTATTTTTAAGAAGACAATAAAAAGTGGCCTGGATTAGCTGTTTAGAATGATGATGATGGTGATGAACTTAAATTTTTGTATAAAACTATAAAATACTTTTTTGATTGAAATAAGTGGTTTTGTATTGTACAATTTTTCTATGTATTTTTTAATTGTAGAGATTAAATTTGTATCTTTATTACTTTTAATTTGGTAAACCAAATATCTCAACATTGCTGCAACATTATCAGTGAGTTTTTTTAAATCTTAATTTTGTAGCTATCAAAGGACAAAATCAGTAACACCAAGATTTTATCTTTTTTCTGATCATCTAATTAGCACACTATGCCTCAGTCTTTTCCTACAAAGAAAAAAAACAGATTTAGTGCAATCACTATTTTTTACAAAGGATAGTTAAATTAAGATAGCCATCCTAAAAAATTAAAATAGGTTACTAAAGACTGAGACTAGGAAGACAGCCCTCTCGAGCCTTTTATTCCATAAGACCAAAGGCTGATTGAATTTGGAGCTTTTTAAAATGAGCAGTTGCCCCAGGCCCTCACAAATTTGAGGGCCCTTGAAATCTCCATTTTGCATTATATAAATTCAACTGTAATAAATGACTCATCATCATTGGAGGCAGTCCCTTGTGACTGATTGCCCATAGACCCCACCTGTTCTTAATCTGCCAGAATAATTATATTCATAAAGAAGAAAGTAGACAGACATGGCCAAATGAAGGAGGGCTTCATCTTTATTGTAATTTACATCCACGTTCTAGCCCTGTGTATTCGGGATCCTATACTGACCAGTTTGGAGTCTCCAAATCGAAGGGTGCTTGAGTCAGTTTGTAGAGGATCCATGACTGGCTAGAAATTTCTACACGCTATTTTAGCTGGCCCAGAAGATGTGTGTGGAATTGCATTATATCTCCAACCACAAGAAACACACATTCAAAAGAAATACCTTTAGAATAAAATAATATGCAAAACCCAGTTTGTATAGTTATTCATACCTATTGAAAGCAAAGAGGGGTTAAGTTTCATTTCTAAAGAAATGTGAATGTTTTTTATGCCTAAAGCTGTCTATGAGATGGCAGAGAAAGAAGTAAATTTCAGGGAAGGGAGACAGCTTTGTAAAGGAGTGGGAATGGAGGAGTGCTGTCTGTGAGGAACTGAGAGATGGCCATTTTGACTGGGTCAAAGGTAGAGTGCAGGAAGGGAAATGATGAGTGTGTGACATGGCTGGAAAGATAGGCCAGTGACTATCTTTACCATATCTGAAAATTTTCTGATTTCACATCAGCTATCACATCTTGCTATTTCTAATTCCATAGGATCTTTCACATTCCATCTTCTCTTTAATCACACAGTCTTTAATTTAGACCTTCATCCACTCATACCCAGACTATTGTAATGGTCTCCTAATTGGTCTTACTCCCCCAGTTCTCTCTCCTCTCCGACCTATTTATTCTTCACCGAGCTGCCAAAGTGATCATCCTCAAGTGCAGTCTTGACTCTATTACTTTGGTACTCAAAGTCCATTGACTCAGTATTACCTCTAGGATAAAATGTAAACTCCCCTGTTAGTCTTTTCACAACCTGACCTTGGCCTGTCTTTCCAACCTCAGTGCCTATTATTCCCCTTTCTGCATAGTATGGCCCACCCAAAATGGCCTTCTCTCATCTCCTCATTGTGTGAGTCATTGTGTGACCCTGGTCAAGTCACTTAACTTCTATCTGCCTCCATTTTCTCAACTGTGAAATGGGTTAATACTCAATTGTATAACTAATTGTATAATACTCAATTGCCTAAATAAATAAATGAGACTCAAATGTGAGAATAACAGCACCCATCTCCCAGAGTTGTGAAGATCCAATGAAAACAAAGTTGTTAAATGCTTATTCCCTCCCCTTCCCCTCCCACCTAATAGAACCCCCCTACTTCCTTCAAGTCTCAGTAAAAGCACTTTTCTGTGGAAGACTTCCCTGATCTTCCAACTTCTACTGCTCTCAGCCCTTGGCCGCCTTGTACTTATTCTGCATGTACTTATATGCGCATGTGTTGTGTCCTCTGCTCCTTGAGAATAGGGATCGTATATGTATCCCCAGCACCTGATATGGTCACTGAGTAATGGATGCTTGTTGACTGAATGCTTGATTGGACCGCTTATCTAAGCCAACCTTGTGGATCACCTATTCCATCCATTTGTTGCCCCTAAACACAGCCATCTCACCAGGAGTAGGGGGAAGAATGTGTTGGGATAATATTTTAAAATTAAAAACCAGACACAAAAACCTATGATATTATAAACGTATTGAATAACAAGAAACCATCCCCAGGTCTCTTGAAAGACTCTTGCTAATCACCCATGGCTTATGGACCATATTAAAAGAATCCATTTCAGGTTGAATCCTACATACAGAAAATAAAGTGAATGACCGAACAATCTGAAATGTAAATTAAACTGCTTAGGTCAAAATGTTTATTTAGATTTTTTAAATCTTCAAACAATGAAGTGTCTAAGACTCTAAACAGAGTAAAACAATTTATATAACTAATTGACTTTCGAATTATGAACCTTGAGATGACTGGGGGATACGAGATTTTCACAATTCATTTCATAAACAGAGACTTTCCATAAACAAAACTAAGGAAAACAACTAGACATCAGTAGTTCACATTCTCCCAAGCAGTGGGATATTGATTTGATTTATTTCAAAGGATGCTAAAAAGTTTTCAGATTTCTTTAATGGATACTCAAACAGCCAGTGATACCAAGTCTTTAAGTATAGAGAGACTGAAATACTCCCAGTGTCTGGAATTATCTCCCACCACTTCCTTGAAGGTGTATGTGCGAAGGATCCAGGACATTGGATCAGAGATCGAGAGCCAGAAGAGACCTTAGAGCTCATCTAATCTTATACTTTCTAAATCTTATAATCACATAGCCCAATAGTAAAATGTTTTGAGCATGTACCCTAACTGTATGTCAGTCAGTCATTTTTCAGTCATGTTTGATTCTTTATGACCCCATTTGGGATTTTCTTAGCAAAGACACTGAAGTAGTTTGCCATTTCCTTTTCCAGTTCATTTTCCAGGAACTGAGGCAAAAAATGGTTAAGTGACTTGCCCAGGGTCACACAGCTAGAAAGTGTCTGAGGCTGGATTTGAATTCAGGTATTCCTGGCTCTAGACCTGGTCCTCTATCGGCTGTGCCACCAAGATGCCCAACTGTATATACATTTATTAATAAACTACATGCAATTCCAACTCTACTGAGAGGGATAGAATTAGAGACTGATTCTGTGACTTTATTTGCACAAGGAATTCTGGAGTGAGAAAACTCCTTCCAGTGATACAGACCAGCACCTCCTCTGCAGCTTGGAGTCTCAGAGAGCTGCCTAGAATAGAGAGAAGTTAAATGACCGGTCCAAGGTCACTCAGCCAGTATGTGTAAGAGGCAAAACTTGAATCCAGGTTTTCCAGGCTTCAAGTTCGGTTCTTTTTCCACAGCTTTCTATGCTCATATATTATGTAAATTATAAAGCATACATAAAAATAGAACTTATAAGCAGGTAGGTAGAGTAGGTAGAGTGCTGGACCTGGAGTCATTAAGATCTGAGACACCTAACCCCAGACTTAACCCAGACTATGTGACCTTAGGCAAGTCACTTAAGCATTTTCAGTCTCAGTTTCATCATCTGTAAAATGGAGTTAGTAATACCTACTTTCCAGGGTTGTTATGAGGATAAAATGAGATAATATTTGTTAAGTGTTTTGCAAATCTTGAAGTGCTATATAAATGCTAGCCACTATTATTAAAATAAGTTGAAGATAAAATAAATATTTTGAATAATTTAAATTTTATATTATTTATAAATGGTATGAAACCTTTTATCTACTAAAATATTAATGATGATGTATTTAATGAGAGCAATTTGATTGAATTTTCTTCATTTTTTAAAAAAAAAATTTGGTTTAAAGCTATGTGCTATAGCAAATCAAAGGTCTGGTTTTAAGTTGAGTTTATTTTGACACTGGATTTTCTTAACTGTCATACCTGAAAAAGATAGTTCAAAAGGATAACTAGATCCAAACAGAAAGAGTATGTCATTAACTGTGCTTACTAAACCATAATAGTCATCTTCAGTATCATCCATCAATTATGCAAAGGTTATCATTGAAATTCAAGTGAATTCCAACAACAAAAAAGATGGCCTTGAAAGCCACTGAAACTCTTTATTTGGGACTTTTTTTTTAACAAGTTAAAATTTGGCTTCCAATTTTTTAAAGTGTGCAGATACATGAATTTTTTAAAAAATGACATTTTTAGCAACAAAATCATATAATAGTGGAAACATTTCTAAGTATGTTTTTCTCCCCAAAAAGCTCTATTCATAGCACAAAAAGCCAGTTGCTTCTTGCTCATTTTTTCCTTTTCTTTTTTCTCACTAATTTTTATAATGTTGCTTTTGTCTTAAAAGAGACAAATGCATGTTTTTTTCCAAATTTATCTGCAATTTTGCATACTCCTGACAGCTACTTATCATCACAGAAAAAATCAAAAAAACCTGGGAAATGTATCTTATTGTAAAAGAAAAATGTATAACATTTAAATTTGACAGCTTTCTTAAGTTTTGCCATAAAATAACCTGCTTATTTTTGTGGGGGGCACAAAAGATGTTAAGTTACTTCCCATCTGAATTCTTGTCATAATTATTAGGCTGTCGTTGTTTTACTTCAAATTTGGCTGATGGAGAACTCTTACTAGGAGCAGGGCAAGGGTCAATTTGCCCCATTTTTTGTTGATCACATGTTCTAATTAGTTCAATCCACTGTTTCTTTGTGGGAATCTTTTTAAGCCACTTGTCCATTTTATGAGGGTTACTTAAAACTAGGCAATATCTTCAGGAAATCCGTTTAACTAGGCACATTAAACTGTAATGCATGGCATTATGCTGAAAATGAAGGAATGAGCCTGCCATTTTCAACCCTTCCATGTGGAGTAATTCCCACTTTTCCCTGAAGATATCTCATATGCCCTAAATATCATGTGACTAGCTGATATTTGCACCAAGTAAAGGTACCACTGTCAATCCAGATATTAAATATCAATCAAATATATTTTTTAAATGTTAAAAACTAAATATTAATATAAGCTTTAACATTTTTTTCCTGATTCTCAGTAGATGATCTTGCATCCTGTTCTTTAGAGACCACTGATCTGGTCAACTCCATTTCACAGATGAAGGTCCTACAAGGTTAAGAGACTTGCCCAAGGTCACATAGGTAATAAACATCAGATGTAAAATTCGAACCCAAGATCTTTGACTTTATCACCACACCTCTCTCTACTATATCACATTGCCAAATGTGGCTTGGACCCTCCTTCAAACCTTCTTTTTGATCACATGCCAATCTCCTCTCTGAAGAATCAAAGTCATGGTATAGTGGGGGGAAAGTCCCCCCACAACAAAACACTTGGCCAGGGATCAATTGGCTTTTTTTTTAGTACAGCCACTAGTACTTACTAGATTTTTGACCTTGAGTATATCTCTTCTCTTCAATTTTCTCTTCAATAAAATGAAGGGACTGGACTAGATGACATTTCAGTTCCTTCTAGTTTTAACATTATATAGAATTCCAGCCATATTTCCAAGAAATGGAAGATGGTCAGAGAAGCACATACATTCCTTCCACTGACTTTGGTTTCCTCCCTCCCCCTCTGCCAATCCTCCTCAAACCCGCCAGCTTACAGGCTTTCTGATAGGAAGAGACTTAAGGAGAACCAATCAAGGGCTCCCACCTACTTCTAGCATGCTTTGAAAGAGCCACTTGAGCCCACAAGAACTTGACATTTTGATTCCATGTTTCTGGTTCTTGGTTTTGCTTTCATAGGAACACCAGTGGCACATATTCTGATGCTATTTCCTCCACATTTCAGGACCAAAATTCTGGAAATGAATCAAGGAAACATTTTGATGGAAGATTGATTTCTTTTTAAAGATGAAGATCTGAGATACTTCATCTTTTCCTTAAAAAATACCCACCTGAATGAGATTCTCCGTGGAAGGAACTGCAGCAGGGACGAGCCCTGTTGGCAAGTAGTTGGAGAAAGTGACCTAGCCAGTCAAACACACCATTTTGAATCACTCACGCTAAGCACTGGCAACATCAACAAAGGCGTCCATTGCCTTTTGCCCTATGATGCTCACATTCTAATGGGGAGACAATATGCAAACCACTGTGCACTTCCGAGTTACATACAGGGTAAATTGGAGGTGATCTTAGGGAGAGAAATATCATTAAGGTGAATGGAGAATTGTCGTTCCCAGCCTTTAAGTACTCTTGGGCATAATAACATTTAATAGGCAAAAGCATAAACCACTTTTGTGACTTAAGCATGTATTTCTTTATTTTTGGGGAGGTAAATCACACCCTCCACTGAATTCCTGGTCCTGTAATTATATTCATTTGCACATCAATCTGACAGTCATACATACCAGCATGCAGCGTTAAATAATAACACATGTTAAGGTATTATTGTCTCCTTTGGGCCAGTTGAATCACTGAAATATAAAAATTAAGTAGTATATTTTTCCTCCAGTATCAAATTTTTAATCAAATCCTTGCTTACCATCTCTAATATTAATATTATTTAATAAATATTTAGAATATTTGCTTTTTGACAGCATTTTAGACTTAAGAATTAGACCATGCTTCATAAACTTAAAGACAACCTGGTAGAATTGGTGAAAACAGAAGTTATTAACCATACAGTAAGTGCTGTCCAAGAGTCAAGCATACATACACATAGGAATACACACATATGCATATGCAAGGTCACACATACATGGATATGACTGGTCAAAGAACAATTGATCTATCATCTGCATTTTCTTTTCATGCCCATAAATTTTAAATATGAACCACAATAAGGTTCTTAAGGTTTCAAATACCTCCTAATATACCAACCAGAACTTCCAAACTCCTCAGTTTAGTCCTTCATATTCTGTTTCTTGAGGATACCCCTTAGTATGTTCTTACTACCTACATCTCATCAGAACAAAAATAGTCAATCTTGTTTAGCCCCTTGTAGTATATTCAGGTATTTGCCATTATTCTAAAATATACTGTTAATACAACTGACCCCCCCCCCCCAAGCTCTATGCCCATATTTTTTTTTCTAGATTTGTTAAGAACATTTCCTTTCTTTGGGTCTTTTAAAAATTGTCTATTACAAAAAACTTATGATTTTTTTCTCCATTGGGATTGGGCTGTCTTTTAAAAAAATGTTTTATTGACATCATTTTTATGTTGTTGCCACTTTTTGATGACTCATTTCCCCTAATAGAATCCTCCTTCATTAAAGGAAAGCATTATCAATCAATACCCTGACCATGTCTAATAACATAATGCCTTATTGCAAACCTATAGTCCACTACATTTCCTCCAGGAGTCAGAAAGCAAGCTTCACCACCAGAGTGTTGAAGCCATGTTGAAGAAAATTTTGTGAGAAGGAATTTGAAGATATCGATGGCAGAGTTATGTGAAAATTTTTGAGGATAGAGGACAAATGGGCATGTTTGCTGGCAACAAATAGATACATGAATAACTTACAGACAAGATAAAAAGCTTATCTACTGGTGCTGGTAGATAAGTGGAATTTGAAAATGAAAGAAAAGGAATTATTGAGCAGTCACTTTCTGGAGGAGATGAGACAGGATGGTAACAAGAGCACAAGTACAAGTTTTCGCCTTGATAAGGAGATGGGTCATCACTTTGCTGTAGACTGGAGTATTGGAGGAGAAAATGGGTGATGATTTAGAATGATTTTGAGCTTTACAATAGGACAAAAGAAGGACCTCATGATATTTGACTTCTGTTTTCTTAGTTGAGTAGTAATCAAAATCTTCTGCTGAGAGGGTGGCAGTAGAGATGCCATAAGAAGGCTTGAGGAGGAAAAGAGAAGGCAGTAATAGGTGCTTTGAGGACAGCAATAGAATATTAATCAGAGAAGAATAAGAGGATTGCCACAGAGAAGCAGAGATGCAATTAAGCCTAGACAATATAAATTCACAATGGCCCCAGTCAGCACAGTTTTGTGACTTGCTCCAGGACATTCATCAGTATACAAGGACAAGAAGAGAAGGTATGTGATGAGCATTTGACTTCACAAAACATGAGCAGTGATAGCACAAGGGGAAAAGGGATTGAGGAAAGAAGACAATGTATGGTTGAATTGACTAACCAGGGGGTGAAGAATAAGAAAGTAAGAAAATGAGGCCAGAAAAGGGGTGCAAGATGGGAGAGAAGGGCAGGGTAGAGTGACTGGAGGTCCTGATGCATCCAGAGGATAGTTTGAGAAGAACTATAAGAAGAACAGATAAAAGAACCAGTAGAAGGTTGTGATTTAAGACAGGCATTTTATAATTCTAGGTAGACAGGTAGAAGTTATGGGTAAAGGCCAGATCAAGACTATCCGTACAGGTCATGGAAATTTATCAGATTTACAAACCAGGAGGCTATAATATTTGAGGAGACATCAATAGGCGTATCAAAGACCCTAAATATGAAGATAGATGTTGGGACAGAAATCTTAGGAAGACTATGAGGCAGGTACTGACTTCCTTCATTTTGTTGCCAGTTTCCCAATATCTCAGTTACAGCAACACCCAATTGGCTCCAAAAGGTAATGTACAAGTGAATTCTCTGATTAAATCCTGGCTTTGCTGCTTCTTACCTCTTTGACCTTGCACAAGTAACTTTACCTCTCTGGGATGCAGTTCTCCCATCTGTAAAATGAAGGCTTAGGATTAAATGACCTATAAGGTCCCTTTCAGCTCTAAATCTAGAACAAAATTCAGACCCTTTGGTTTGCAATGTACTGTCCTTCACAGCCTGGCTCCAATCTATTTTTTTTTTCAGATGTATTACACATTAATGAACTTTATGCATTCTACAATGCAGCCAAAATGATACTCTTGCTGCTAGTTACACATGACACTATCTCCATGCCTTTGCACAGATTGTCCCTCTGCTTGGAAGAGACTCCTGCCTCTTCCACATCTCCTGGAGTTCCTGCTTTTCTTCAAAAGTCTCACTCCACCTTACCCTTGCACAGCCATAGTCTTGATTTGATCTTTATCCATAACGTTTACCTCCATGATCCAGAACTGTGAAATACCTCTCTTAAACCACAACCTTCCGTTTGTTCCTCCATCTCTCCCTCTCACCATTTTTCTAGAACTATTCTTAATCTAAGTCAAGACCTCCAGTTACTCCACCATGTCCCTTTCCATCTTGTACCCCCTTTCTGGCCTAACTTTCTTCCCTTCATGGTCTTAACCCTAGAGTTAACCAATCGAACTCTCCATTGTCTTCGGTCCTTAATTCCCTTGTCCCTTGTGCTATTACTGCTGATGTCTTATGAAGCTGAATATTGGATTGTCCTCATCATCTATAGTCTCTTATCCTTGGATATGATGCATGTCACTGGAGCAAGTCACAAAACTGTGCTGAGGACATCACAAATTTACATAATCCCTTTTTACCCAGATCCCTCAGTTCAGATGCTACCCTTCTGCATTAGGCTTTTTCTTCCCCTGAAATTAATTCATATTTAATTTGTGTCTACTTGTATGTGCATATTTTATCTCCACTGACAGAATGTAAGGTCCTTGAATGAGGGGCTATTTCACTTGGAATTAAGTGATTGATGGATTCCTTCATCCTAAATGACCATTAGACCAGACTATAATCCAGCATCATAACATTTTTCAAGGATAGGGTCTGAATTTGGGACTTCACTTATGTAGGGATTTCTTGTTGAGGAACTCCTCTTCCCTTACAGGTTGGTCTCTGAGAGAGATTGCTTGGGAGTACAGAGGTTAAGTGACTTACCCAGAATCACCCAGCTGGTACGTGTCAGAAACAGGACCAATATTCCCCAAACCCATGGAACATGTTACGCCTCATAATCCAAACTCCCTGCATCCTTAGTAATATAAGATCAAAATCTTTCAATACTGTCTAAATACCTTAAAATTTTCTGGTACTTAAATGGAATAGCCAGAATAAATAAAAATATAAAAAGCCTATATCTCCCCTATTGTTAGTGTCACTTTAAGATAGTAGTACAAAACCTGCATTATGGTTCCAAACAATGAACCCGACACCCTTAAATCATCAGTGAGTATCCCACTCCTTATTATCATGTAGCCATCACCATCCAGGTGCAACTGATTCTGTTAAAAGCCTATGCTCTCTTGTGCTCTCCTATGCTCTCCAGGATCTGGTGTAAACATATTCCAATTTTCTCCAGGAGTTCTAGCACTGTCTCCTCAACCCCCCATCCCCCCCAAAAAAAGAGTGGAGTCAAATAAGGTTTAGTCCAGTTGGACTGCTCTGAACTAATGTGTCCCAGGGATTTCTCTGACATACTGCCTTACTCAGTTTTTATCTTTTGCCAAATTTTTTTAGACCAGTGCCTTCTTTAAATCTCCATGCATACATTCTCTGCTAGTTTTGTTAAGAATGAATCTTTAAGAAAAGATTTTAAAATACAAATCACACACTCACACACATACACATTCATAGGCAGTAACTTGATTATTTCTATGCAACAAATAATATTACATTTGGCTTTCTAAAAACAGAAGGTTTTATTTGACCAAGGTGGGAAAGATATTTAACGAGGATTTGCAAGCACATGGAAATGCTTGGGGGAAATTTCTAGTCCACTATAAGCAGACAAATCCATCAAATTATAACTTATTCAAGTTAAGAATGAAATTTTAAACATTAAATCTAAAACTACACACCCAGAAGTATTCCTGGATAAAATCTGATTATCTCTCAGGGACATAACTTGATTACATGGCCATGTAGGTTTTCTAACTCCTAACCAAGGAGGAAGAAAGGGAAAAAAGACAAGGGAAAAATAAAGAGTAAAGAGAGAAAGAGATGGAGAGATAGATTTATTTCTCTTTGTTCCTCTTCTTGTCAAGAAAAAGAGGCAACGGAGTTGTTGCCTGTTGTTTTGCCTACCAGGAAGCAGATTCCAAAGATGCTTTGTTCAAAGGACTCTTGTCTCTTTAAGCCATTTCTGAGGCTATCAAGGAATAGTCAGTTGAGTGTATTTTACTTCCTTTTTGATAGACTCTCTTATGGCCTTCTCCAACACGTTCTCTGAGGACTAAGGATGGCATCTCATATTTTGATTTTTATGTTCTTTGCCAGATCTAAAGGATGTATTTTGCCCCTGTCTATGGGCCAAATCAGTTTTTAACCAGAGGGCCATCACCATTAACAATGGAAAACCTGCCTTCTCAATCTAGTCAGATGACTCATTGGGGTCCAATTTTTCAAGGCCAATTATAAACTTAGGGAAACATGAATCATAGTGCCTCCATTTCCATCCTCCCACAGTGCAGATAGTTACAAGTAAACATCATTGTTAGTTGGTAATTATGGCATTGGCAAGGCTAGATAAGTAGGCAGGTTCCTAACAGTACTAACTTTCAGAATGATAGATTTAAGATGGCATGGTATAATAAGAAGGCTGTTGGGTTTTGATCTCAGATTTAAACCCAGATCACCTGACTACAACAGCTGCATTACCATGAATAATTTAATCATTTATCATCAATGAATGTCAGTTCCCACATTTGTAAAATAAAACTAATAATAGTACTTGTATTGCCTATCTGATAGGTAATGAGCTATTATGAAGAAACCCTATCAAAGCACTGCTTAAAGCATGAGCTTTGAGAATTTCAGTTTCCTCATTTGCCAAATGGAAATATCATTCTTGGTGACAGGGCACTTAGGAGACCTAGGTAGGTCTCAAGATCCTTACCTAGAGCATCCCAAGAAAGCCACCCTTGCCCCAGGTGATCCCTGATCCTGAGTTCTAACTGCATTTCAGGAATTTGTGGTGGACCTTGAGGGAATCATGATCATGCTTCACTCAAGCTTCTTCCTAAGTCAAGCAAAATGGACTTCAAGTTTTGGCATGACTCATAACCAACCCAGTTATCTGGGATTCTCTGTCCTGGAAAATACAAAGAGCCAGAACTGACCTCCTAAGCTGCTGAGATGCTACCAAATCTTTGTTTCTAGACAGGATTATGCCAAGGAATTTGTATGCATCTGGAATATCTCCTTCCCTTACCAGGGAACATATAGATTCTTGATGTCTTCTCAGTCCCAGTGGGAGGCTCAGCCTATAAAAAGAGAAGCATAGAAAACCCAATTCCATTTGAAGAGTCAAGAGAGAGAGCCTGGAGGAGACATGTGTCCATGTATGTTGCTGTCATCCTTATATTCCTTCCTTGTGTGGTCAAGGGTGTAGAGAAGTCAGTGCATAGCCAGGATGTAGGTGAAGGGAGGGACGTGGGAACAAGTGTGAACTGAGCATTTACTATGTGCCAGGCTACGCACTTTACAATGATTTGATCTTCACAACAACCTGGGAGATAGGTGCATTTTTATCTCCATTTTACAATTGAGAAACCTGTGGCAAACAGGTTAAATGAGTTGATAGGCTCCCATAGCTAATGAGTGGCTGAAATTGAATTTAAACTCAGGTCTTTCTGACTCTAGGTCTAGCACTTGATAGAGTGAGTCACCTCACTTGCCCCTGGCGAGGTTATAGATCACAGAATCCTAGGACCAATTTGAGAGTTGGAAGGGATCTCAGTAGCCATTTACTGCCAACCCATACAAAAGGGGAAATCTCACTATGACAATCTGACAAATAATTCTCTATCCTGTTTGAAGATCCCTAGGGAAAAGGATCCAACCAACTCTTGAGTCAGTCCATTCTACCTCTGGGCAGCTTTAAATGTTAGGTGGTTTCTCCTGACATCAAGCCTGAATTTGCTACTTTGCATCTTCCATACTGCCCTTAGTTCTGTCCTCTGGATCCCAACAGAATAAATTTAATCCCCTTTTCACATGCCATCCCTTTAAATGCCTGAAGACAGACATTATATTACTCTTGAGTCCCCCTGTCCAAACTAAGCATATTCACTTCCTTTAACTAATACCCATGAGACATGAACTCAAGGCCCTTCATCAGCCCGTTTGCTATCATCTGGATGGTCTATAGCTTATCAGTGTCCTTGAACCATGGTGCCCAGAACTGAGCTTGATGCTCAAAATTAGGTCTTATGAGGGCAAACTATAGTGGCACTATTACTTTCCTATTGTGAAAATTATGCCTCTAGCTTTCCTGGGTTTCATATTGTACTGCTTATTCATTTTGTAAGTCACTACTTAGTTTGTAGTCCACAAACATTCCAGGATGGCAGCTAGGTGGTGCAGTGGTAGAGCACTGGATCTGGCATCTGAAACTCATCTTCCTGAGTTCAAATCTGGCCTCAGATACTTACTATCTGTAACCCGGAGCAAATCATTTTACCCTGTTGGCTTCAGTTCTCTCATCTGTAAAAATGAGCTGGAAAAGTAAATGGCAAACCACTCTAGGACCTTTGCAAGCAAACCCCAAATCGAGTTATGAAGAGTTGAACATGATTGAACAACAACAAAAGTCCCCAGACACTTTTTTCAAAGCAACTTCTGTCTAATGATGCTTCCCCCATCTTGCACAGATGTCTTTGTTACCCAAATGCAAGGCCTTGAATTTATCTCTATTGAATTTCCTTTTATTAGATTCAGTCCAATACTCTAGCTTATCACTATATTTCTGGATCCTGGCTCTTTCATCCAATATGTCAGCCACCCTTTCCTGCTTTGTGTCATCTCCAAATTTGATTAGCATGTCATCTATGCCTTCATCAAAGTCTTGGATAAAATTACTAAATAGAACAGAGCCAAGCATGGATCCCTAGAGTACTCTACTGGAGACTGGCTACCATGTTGGGATTGAATCTTCACCAACTACGTTTTGAGTTCAACCATCCACACCAGTTCTGAATACATCTGTGTGGTTTGTATTACTCTGTAGTTCATGGCTTTCCCTTGTCTCACCAAGACTAATATACTGAGATATTTAAACAAAAACTTTGCTGAAATTTAAGTAAACTGTATTCACAGCATTCCTCTCATCTACTAGCTTTGTGATCTTCAAAAAATATAAAAGGAAATAAGGTTAGTGTGGGATGATCTGTTCTTGATGAAGCCATTCTAGTTTTCAAAAATGCTCTTTCTATGTGCTCACCAACCATATCTTTGATGATTTGCTCTAGTATTTCTCCAAGAATTGAGGTCAATTTTGCTTGCCTATAGTTCTCTTATTCTGGAAGATCTTGTGGTATCTTAATCATTTCTACAATCTTTGAACTTTTGTTGACAGTGGCTTAACAATCACATCTTCCAGTTCTTGTCTGAAAAGAATGTCACAGATCTTCAGGTGTCATTGATGCTGAACCCAAACCAAGCAAGTCAGCGTTGAGAGATGCAGGATGTTGGTCAAAATAAGTGAGTAAGTTTTACTGTCTGGTTTAATGATAATCAGAGATGGGGAGGACAAAAAAAGGGCAAGGGAAAAAACAGGGGACCACTTTTATTTATTTACTTAAAATTTTTCATTTCAAAAATTTTTACATACATGGTGGAATGGAAGGAGAGAGTTGTGTGTGAATTTGTGAACCTCCATCATATACAGCTTGCTTTTAAGTACATAATGAATTCAACATATAATTTTCAAAACTATTTTGTTTATCTTTGATTCCTTCTGGTCTTCTTTCATTCTCTTTTGTTGCCCCCCTCCCAACTTGCTCCCTAATCGAAAAAAAGAAAAAATTGTAGTGTATAACAAAACCATATAGCGAAACATAAGTTCCCATGTTGTGCATATAAGAACATGTGTATATATATATATATATATATATATATATATACATATATATATATATATATATATATATATATATATATATATGTTCCTCAACATCATCATCCTCTGTCTCTGGAGGTGGATAACCCACTTTATCACTTATTTTCTGAAATTGTAGTTGGTTCATCCATCAGAGTTCCAAGTCTTTCAAAACATATTTTAAAATATTATCTTGTGTAAATTGTTCTCTGCTTCTGATCATTTCACTTTGCATCAGTTCATACAAATCTTCCTAGGTTTCTCCAAAACATTTTTGTCATTTTTAGGGTACAATAATATTCTATTGCATTTATGTATCATAATTATTCAATCATTTTCTAACTGATGGGCACTCCTTTAATTTCTAATTCTTTGCCCCCACAAAAACAATTCTATATTTGTGTATATTTGTGTATTGTGAAACAATTCTATATATGTATGTATGTATGTATCACTTTTCTCTTTCCTTTATCTCTTTGGGATAATTGTGTGATGAAGTTTAGTGACACACAGTTCCAAATTGCTTTCAAAAATGGCTGATCTAATTCACAGGTTCACTAAAAATTCATTCATGTGCTAGGAAATCACTTTACGATGGTTGCTGCAACAACTGAGAGGAAAGATTTGGAGGTGGTATTTTCTTACAACCCTCATGTTTTCATAAAAGAAGAAAATAAATAGAAGAAAACACGAATAAAGGCTAATTTGTTGGGCTTACAAATAAGCAATCCTTTCTTACAGAATTAATATGATAGGATCTTACATCTCAAACCAGGAGATTTTCCCTCTGCTCCCAGTGGTTGCCATACGGCTTATCATCAGGAAAATGAAATGAATGCCAGTGCCCTTTACTGATGTCCAAGCTAAGGGCTTATCACTACAAACTGATTTAAGGGTAACGTAGGAAGAATAAATGAGAAAGTATTTGGAGAATGAGTGATGAACCAGGATGAAATAGTAAGAGTGGGTATGTGTATATATGTGCTTTATATCACTAATTAAAGTGTAGATAGAAGGGATGTTTTTTATCTGTGGCATGCAGGGGAAGCTATTCATGTGATAGTGCTTTCCTGATTTATTGATAATCATTGTGGCTTTAGTCACAGACACACAAAAACTGATTGTTGTCTAAATCATTTATTATAGTGGTACTTGAATATGCATTAGTCATGTTGGCCTTTTAGGATTCAGATGCACGTGAACAAATAAGTTTTGTTCTATTAAAGGACAATGACAGGAAAAGAGTCAGAGTGCTGCAGATTAATATCAAGTTGTCATATAAGAAGACGGGAAAAAAACTAGCTAATTATTTTTAACCACAAATTTCAGAATACAGGCCATCTTTTACCTAAAGCTTCTTTTACAGTCACATGAATCATAACTTGGCTCCTTTCAGCTTGACAGTGATAAAAACTACCACTGGCAAAAGGTTTCAAGTCATCTGAGCCCTTTCTAGAATTGCAAGTTAGCAGGGAAGTGCGCCAAGTTTTAAGCTAGGAATTCTGGGAGTCGGCAAAATTTGCTTCCTTTGCTTTCTAATATCCAGCATTGCCTTGCACCCTGCTTTGTTGATTGTACTGTTAATAGTTCATGGAATCATCATGGCACTTCATTCGATAAAACCAAACCAAGAACATAGTGGTATTCTCTGTCCTGTATGATAATTTGAGGTTTTCATTTTTCAAATGTAGCTAAAATGGACCTAGGAAAGACTTGTCTTATTTGAAACAAAGCTTTTATTTAAGAGCTCTTGAGATTTCTATCGGATAACGGAGAATCTTTGCCTGAAAGTAAAATTCAGTCAGATTAGTATTAGTCTGGAGGCTCCCAATGATGCTTTGAATTAACTTTCACTTCCCTGTTCCCTATTCATCCTGGTGTCTTTTTGTTATTACTAGTGTAACTGCTGTGCAGTTGTTATTGTGTGTGTGTGTGTGTGTGTGTGTGTGTGTGTGAGAGAGAGAGAGAGAGAGAGAGAGAGAGAGAGAGAGAGAGACAGAGAGAGAGAGAGAGAGAGAGAGAGAGAGAGAGAGAGACAGAGAGAGAGAGACAGAGAGAGAGAGACAGAGAGACAGAGAGAGAGAGACAGAGACTGAGACAGAGACAGAGACAGAGAGATGGAGAGAGAGGGAGAGAGAGGGAGGGAGAGAGGTGGTGATGGTGTGTGGTGAGCATATGTGTGTAATTCTTCTGGTTGATAGTGATGGGCTGTGACGTGTTCACTTAGGAACCAGAACACTGTGTTCCAATACATTATGCGATTTTGCTGTAAGGACTTTCTTCCTTACCCCAGCAGTCACATTCCTTCTGGCTGACATATGACAATACAAAACTTGCATTCATAGCACTTTTCCTATACGGTTTGATTGGCAGAGCTGGGAAACAAAGTTGTGCTTTCTAAATGCCACAGTTTTGCAAGTAAACTGCCATTAGCTCTAAGTCTTTAGGATGACACTGGTCTCTGTGCATGCTGGTTTTGCTGACTTTTCCGTCATGGTTTTAGGGATACAAGGTCCTGTTTGCTGACCTGAGATTTTCCTTCGCTAGTTTTTGTTGTTGTTGTTTAGTTGAATAGTCAAGTCTGAATCTTTCTGACCCCATTTGGGGCTTTCTGGGCAAAGATACTGGAGTGGCTTGTCATTCCTTCCCCAGTTTATTTTACTGATGGGGAAACTGAGGTAAATAGGGTTAAGTGACTTGTCCAGGATCACACAACTAGTAAGTGTTGTCACTTAGCTTCTCTTTTGCTAATTTTATGAAAACTAAATTCCTTGTTAATAAACTAAGCTCCTTTTTTAGATACCTAGATGAAGAGAATGCTTCTTTTCCTTAGACTGAGAGTTTCCCCTCTGTCTCAAAAGAGGAAACATAGCAAAATGACAGAGTAAATGGGGAGCTGGTACTCAAACTTGAGTTCCGTTCTGATTGGACATTATAAAAATGTGTTCAAAACTTTGGTTCTTCAGGAAAAATAAAATGGCCTTAATAATATTTACTCGTAAAATGCTCAGTGAACATTAGATAATGTCAAAGGAAATATAGTATTAGACAGTGTTCTCTTGCTATTTTAAGTAACAGATGAATATGGAAAGGAGAAGTGTCATGTACCTCATGCAGGCTGCTAAATGGCATTTCGTTTGGTGCTTGGTTTGGTTTGCATAAAACTTGCCTTTTAACGTAGCTGAAGGTCAAGTTTGGATTCTTTATTTTGAGTTTACAGGCTAGAGATATGTTAAATGAGATCAATGTAACTTTACTTAGCAGATACATGATTGCTGCCTGCAAATATTTGAAGGGTAGCCATATGGAAAAGGGATTAGACTGCTCTGCTGACCCCAGAGGATAAGACCAAGAACAGGAAGTAGAAAATATTGGGAGGAAAATTTTGGCTCAACATAAGCGAGAAATTCCGGGCAACCTGAGCTGCCATGGAATGGGCTGCCTTCATAAGGCTGTGAGCTGCGTTTTACAGTTAGAGTGTAGCTTTCAGCTGAGACTGAAGGACCTCTTGTCAAGCTTGTTGTCAGGGAGGGTTCATGCTTCAAGTAGGAGTCGGGCTATTGCTACCCTTCACAAACCCTCCATTCCATCCCATTGTTATTCCCCATATATAATGTTCTTCCTCCCACCTCTTTGCCTTTGTCCAAGTAGTCTACCATACTGGATCACATCTTCACCTCTATCTCATAGAATTCTAAGCTTTCTTTAAAACCGTTCAAGTACTGCCTCCTGCAGGAGACCTTTCCTTATTTCCCCCCCTCCATTTACTCACTTTTTCTCTCCTTCTGCCTCCCTCCTTCTCTCTCTCTCTCTCTCTCTCTCTCTCTCTCTCTCTCTCTCTCTCTGTCTCTCTCTCTGTTTTTTCTAAAAGCAATTATCAGCATTTCTTCTTTTTTATCATTTCCATTCTCCAGTGTATCACTTCTCACTCTTTCTTTCATAGAGCAATCCCTTATAGCAAAACAAAACAAAACAAAACCTAATTAAAACAGGGAAATTGTTCAAGAAAACTAATCAGCTTATTTTAAAAATCTGACGCTATCAAAATGTTCCAACTCGTATTTATGTACCTCTGAAAAGAAAACAGGGGAAGTACCTTCTCAGATATCTTCTTTTGGACCAAATTTGGTCAATATGCTTTCTCAGCATTCAGTTTTGCTTGTCCTGTTGATATCATTGATCTTTCCATTTTCATTGTGGTAATCATCCTGTGTAGTATTTTCCTGGCCCTACCTACTTCGTGTTACATGATGAATATAGAAAAGCACGAGTAGACTCATACTGAATATTCTTTGAATCACTGTCTTACTTACGTACTAATGTATGTCTCAGATCTTCCCAACACAATGTAAGCTCCTTTAGAGCAGGGGCTGTTTTGTTGGTTTTTTGGTCTTCGAATTCTCACTGCCTAGCACCATGCCTGGTACACAGGAATAGGGACTACACGTATAATTTCACTGGTATAGGTAACTCCAGTTTTCCAGGAGGAAATGCTTCACCAATGGAGGTCAATTGTTCAATTAATAAACATTAATTAAGCACCTGCTATGTACTAGGCTGAGACAGCCTGGAGTCAGGAAGACTTGAGTTCAAATCAGAACTCAGACACTCAATAGCTGTGTGATCCTGGGCAAATCACTGCATCACTAAGGCAATATTCATAACACTGGTGGTGACTATGAATATGCTGGCATAGTTCTCTATCTCAAAATAGAGCAGACTCTCCATATAGAAGGCAGAAGAAAAACATTTATTCAGATACCAGAAAGTCAAATCCCAAAACAAAAAAGCTAAATCAGTCATAGTGACTAAGAAGTCAATACACATTACCACTGCAGGGGGCAGAGTCATTCCCAAGCCTCCTTGCCCTCTGCTGAGATCTTCCCACAAACAAACAAACACTCAAAAGTCTAGCTGTCCCTGCCTGCCTGACTCTTTCCCAGCTCTGACTTGCCTGGCCAACTTCCTTCTAGCTCTGCTCCACACTTCCTGTTCCACCTGTTCAGCAATTCCTCCCACCACATGTGACTTAGTCTTCCATGTGATTTAAGTAGGTCACATGGACCTATTAATGAATGGGAAAGATCTTCCCATTTAAATTACCATTACAGTCACTTAGCTTCTGTTTACTTTAATCCCTGGAGAAGAAAATGGCAAACTACTCTATCTTTGCCAAGAAAATCCCATGGATTGTAGGGTCCATGGGGTAATGACGAGTCAGGCACAACAACAAATGTAGCAACTGTGCTCAGTGTTGGAGATAAAAAACGAGGCAAAAAATAGCACCTGCCCTCGAGGAACTTACAATCCACTGGGGGAGAGGTCAACATTTTCTCTGCAGCTTCAAGTCTAAGGAGTTGTCCAGAGTGCTAAGAGGTTAAGAGATTTGCTCAGGGTGATATAGCCAGTATGTTTCATAGGCAGGTATTCCTGGCTCCAAGACTAGTCCTCTGTCCACTATACCATACTTCCTCTCCATAGAAGATACTCAATACATGTTCATCAAACTGAATTGAATATGATCTTTCTCCCTCAAAAAACTGTGATGCTATGACTCTAATATATTTAAAGTGACCATATACATGTCTAATTTGTCCCTACCTGGGGATATTTATTGTTGTTTAAGGAGGATCTTTTCCACTTCGCTATAAAGGAGTTAATGAATTCTTTTTAACCTGAAAGAAAAAAAAGTTATGGAACTATTTACTTTCAACGTTCAAGTTCACCAAGGATTTTTACTGGGGTGGCTAATTCTTCTCCTTCTCTGAGAAGATAACTGGAAAAACTTGATTCTATCAAGAGAGATTTCAGATAGACACAAGAAAAATCCTATTACAACAATATTCATAGAGTACCTAAATTATTTTGTTGTAATTATATTTTAATAAAACTTGATCTATTCCTAAAAGTCATATGTCCAATCTGCAGGACCTAGACATGAAATAATCCCTTGCATCTAATAGAGCAGGCACTCAGTAAATGCTTTTTGCATTGAATTAAACAGTATTACCCCCATTCCTTTTTTCCCCATAGTTGTACTTTCGTGGGCAGTACTTTGGGAGTTTAGTTAGGAGGTGGTTGGATGAGGGACAGGATCTTGTAGTGGAAGAGTAATTGCTCCTTAATACAAGGATAAAACTGCACTAAGCTTCATTGGCTACAGCTCAACTCTCCTTTCATGCCTATGAGATCAATAGCTATCATTCAAGTTCTTTTCTGATTGTGATTTTGTTTGGGCAAGGGAAAGTAGGGAAAGTATTTATAAAGGATGAATCATGCCTTGTAGGTAGATCAACAAAATACTTCATGGGTCATCTTTTGGGATGTGGAAATATTTCTGTATAGAATAGTTCTGTGCAACATTATGTATTCATTACACTGGGATTTTATCTGCATAACAAGATGTACATCTAGAAAGCTCATTCTTAAAAACTGGAACAAAGTGCTGAGGACAGTTGGGTATTCTATGATAAGTTTTAAGAGATCCATTTATCTGTGATGATTGCTACCTATTTGTCCAGTCAAACTGGCCTGCTCAGCCTAGCGTTCTCATCCTCCCAAATTCCATCTTTATGATGTTCCTTATGTTGTGCTCTGTTCTTGGAATGGACTCTTTATCTAAAGTACCACTGCAGGGGGCAGAGTCATTCCCAAGCCTCCTTGCCCTCTGCTGAGATCTTCCCACAAACAAACAAACACTCAAAAGTCTAGCTGTCCCTGCCTGCCTGACTCTTTCCCAGCTCTGACTTGCCTGGCCAGCTTCCTTCTAGCTCTGCTCCACACTTCCTGTTCCACCTGTTCAGCAATTCCTCCCACCACATGTGACTTAGTCTTCCATGTGATTTAAGTTACACCATTTCTGTTTTTTTTTTTAAATCTAATATTTCTTCAAGGCCCTATTTGGTTTCTTCCTTCTCTATGAGCCCCCAACCCCTGCCAAAATTAATCTCTTCCTCCTTGAATTCCTCTTCCAGCTTTTATCTAGACCTCTTTTTAGCACCTATTTACATGCTGTTTTATATCATAATTACGCACCTGTTCATTCTTTTATTAGACTGCAAGTCTTGAAAGCAGAGTCTTTGCCTTATTTGACTTTTGTGCCCCCAGCACCTGGAACATTGTTTTGCAGATAATGGGCACCTAATAATTGTTTGTTGAATGGACACCTGGGAAAAATTAGCTGGCCTCTGAAGGGTTTTTGTTTTCCTTTGTTTGGTTCTTTAGTGCTCTTGTTCTATGATTATAGTTTTAGATTTTTTAGGATTTCAAAGACATGATTTTATTCATATTGGGACTGAGTAGATTTTCCTAGGAGGTTGTGTTTGAGAGCTGCTATGAACAAAAAAATTCATTGCCCCGGAGCTAATATAAGGATGAGCCTTTCCTCACTTAGCTAGTCTGGCTTACGTCAAGCCTCTCCTGGGCTAACTTTCAGAGTTAGTTGGATTCCAGGATATATCTGCAGAATGATAAGATATTGCAATAAGACTTTTATGAAGGGAAGACATTTAAGGTTTGAAAATTATTCATGCTCATATCTGAATATTTGGAATGACTGTTTTTCAATGTCTCAGCTCAGAATTTATAGAATTGCCTTTTGTTGTAGCACCAGGTGTGTTATCCCACTCCCATTTTGTGATAACACCCTCCATTAAAAACATATTAAAGAGTGATGCATGAAATTCAGAAGTCTATAACAAAGGATGATTTACATTGCTAAAATATTCAGTGAGTGGTTTAAGAGGAGCTATGCACCTACTAACCTTTGATTTATTATTTATCCTCTGCTGTTTGGTTTCCTTTTTTTTTTTTAGTCACTGAAATGCAAAATGGACTCAATACAGTGGAATTTCCTTATGTTAGTTAAATTTAACCACATACACAATTTAATACATTTCTTAGAAACATCAACTTATTTTAATGAGGATAAAACAAATTTTTATAAGATGAAATATTTAAACCATAGTCTGATGCTGAACTTTCCATTGGCTATTAATAATATTCCCTTCTTAAATAAAATGCACACACACAAATCTGTGTTTTATCATAATACCAAAAATGTAGAAAATCATTTTCCTTCAACATTGGGTGGTAAGTTTGGAGAAAAATAAAACATGATCAATTTATCAAATGGCAGATGATATCCAGGGTCTGGTTCTTTCCTCTTCCCTTGTGTATTCACTGACTTTAGGAAGTTTATACATTTGTCTCTTTCCAATGCTCAGAGTTCTGGGACTTCTTTAAATGCAAAATGGGGCTCTTTTCTTCCACTGTCCTTTCTGGCAAATGTTTGGCTCTTCATGTTCACTGAATCAACCTTCCCTGGTCTCACTCATACAAATGGAAATGAAATTATTTGAGAGAGATGGAGAGAGGAAGACAGAGACAAAGAGACAAGCAGAGACAGAAGCACAGAATAGAGAAAGCTGCAGAGAGAGAGAGACATTGATAGAGATTGAGAGAGGCAAACAAGAGGAGAGAGAGTGAGACAGACATAGGAGAGAGACAAAGAGAGAGACAGAGGCAGGAGACAGAGAGAGAGAGAGAGAGAGAGAGAGATTAATCAAGATTACTTTTCTTCCTAGTAGCTTTTGTTTGCTTTCTGTCAACTTTCCTGCTTTTTTCTATTCATCAGCACAATCCTTACCTTCATCATCAAGAAACATACAGCCCTAGGCTAGGTTCCATATTGTACAGCACACTGTCACCATTCTTTGGTGCTTAGTTTGACCAGTTATTTGTAATTAATTGAAAGATTTTTTTTTTGAAATTCTCTCATTGTCACTATGACTAAGGAAGTTCTTCTAGACTTTGAGGGGGGCAGGGTGGACTTTGCAAAGATGAATAACTCATTTAAAAGGAACAGAAATGAAATGACTAGATACACAGAGTACATAGTACAAAGAGATCAGCACTCTGTACCTTCTTGCTCAGCTAAATTAGATTAATGACCTGTCTGGCACTGATTTATTAGTGTGCATTCTTCTTTGTCAGTATCTCCTTTTATCTGTTTCAGACACACAGAAGTGTACACCAAGTACTTTCTGGGTTGCCTGTTATTATCTATTGCACTTATGTGATGGCTAATTTCTATGAAAGAATAGCAATTTATAGGTTTGAAATAAATAGCTTTCTGTGTGAGACAACTGAAACATATCCTTCCTTCCTTTCAACTAATTTTACTATAAATATTTTCAGCATAGACTTCTAGTAGATACTGTCTTCTTATAAATCTTTGTATGATGATATTCAGTGCGATTGTCTAACTATATTAATATCAAAAGCAAACTGTTATACTGAAGCACAAATAAACAATGAATATTATAGAATAAAGTTCTCATGTATTTATAGCATTAAATTCAATTACAATAAATATATAGTGTGGTGAAACAAGAACTAGACTGGGAGTCTGAGGAATTATGCTCTTGTCTTGACTTCATTACTAGCCAGTTGTGCTACTTTGGTCAATTTACTTCTATAAGACTTCATTTTCTCATCTGTTGTTGCTGTTTAGTCAATTAGTCATGTCCAGTTCTTCATGACCCTGTTTGAGGTTTTCTTGGCAAATGTACTGGAGTGATTTGTTACTTCCTTCTTCAGGTGATTTTAAAGATAAGAAATCTGAAGCAAACAAAATTAAGTGACTTGCCAAGGTCACACAGTGAGTAAGTGTCTAAGGCTGCATTTGAACTCAGGTCCTCCCGACTTTACGGCCGACACTCTATTCACTGTACCAGCTTTATGCCCCTATTTTTCAACTGTAAATGGTGTAATAGCACTTGTGCTGCATCATAAAGTTGTGGTAAGAAAAGAATGCTGCAAATCACTGTAGGAATTATGACTTCAGAGTAGTCTCAGAATTAAATGGAGAGGTAACTGCCCAAGGTGCTGAAACTAAGACCAGTTACTAAAGGAAGCCTAAACTAATAGAAGGAAAAAATTCTAAAAGATTTTTCACTTGCTTTACATGATTTTCATACCTAAATATTCTCTATATTTGGTAATTAAGGAGTGTAGGGAAAATTCACTAACAATATTTTCAAAGACCTTTACAATCATGAGGAAGCAATCCAAACTTTTGGATTCTTTTACTAGATTCACTGAGGGCTATTTCACTTTATCAACTACATACACCACTTCTCCAAATCTGAAGTATACCACTTTATCCACAGACGAAGCAAAAGGCAAAATTCCAATAGCAAAACATTTAATTAAGACATAAAAATAATGTAAAAAAGAGAAAAATGTGTAGTAGATACATTCTCTGCTTCCATACACAAATGGGTGCAGTCTCTTAAAAGTCAGTACTTAGTATAATGCTTGTCACAGTACCTAGTATATAATAGATATTTAATAAATGTTTATTGATGGATTGATTGATTGAAATCCCAAGGCACTGGAGTAGGAGGGAGTGGTAAAAATCTTATGGATAACTAACACTTATAGATAACTTCTGTACATGGGTAGACCAGATGAGGAAAGTCTTAGTCTTTCCCTTTTCTCTTCTAAGCATCTTCAGAGTGACAGAGATTTGCTACAGCCCCTTGGTATAGGTTTCAACTTGACTTTTAGTTTTAGATTTTTTTTTTCAAAATTTATTAATTTATTTGTTTTCAGTTTTCAACATTCACTTCCATAAGTTTTAAATTTTCTTTCTCTCCCCCTCCAAGAGTGCATGCAATCTTATATGAGCTCTACACATACATTCCTATTAAACACATTTTCACATTGAATCATGTTGCATAGAAGAATTATAACAAACGGGAGAAACCATGAGAAAAACAAAACATAACAAAAGAGAAAATAGTCTGCTTTGTTCTACATTCTGACTCCATAGTTCTCTCTCTGGATGTGGATGGCATTTTGCATCATGAGTTCTCTGGAAATGTTTTAGGTCCTTGCATTGCTGAGAAGGGCTAAGTCTATCAAAATCAGTCACTGCACACAGTGGCTGTTTCTGTCAACAATGTTCTCCTGGTTCTTCTCACTTCACTCAGCATCAGTTCATATAAGTCTTTTCAGGTTTTTCTGACAACCTGACTCATATTTGGGCTACCAGTTTCTTCCATATGGAGTTGACCTCCTGGATTCTTGTTCACCAGTTTAGGACTACTTCTTTAGCCTTCTTTCCATCTTCTCTCAAGGTTTATACCTCTTTACACAATCTGTTTTCTCCTGGTATTTTCATATCCTAGAACTTCTCTCAATGAGTAACGTCTCCTTTGCCTTGGTCATTACTATACTTTGAAGCCAGGAAGAAGTTTTCCATTAAGGACAATATGGCAAACCCCTATGAAACATGAGACATTTTGAGAGATACTACCAATAATAAAATAGATGTAATTATGTTAATTCAAGGGATATAAGAGGAACAGGAAACACAGAAACCAAAAGACACAGAAAAGCTGACAAAAATCAGAGAATCTTAACACTGAAGGAGATATCATAGATGTTCTAATAAACTTATACTTGATCAAAAATTCTTTCTATAAATTGTCAATAAATGCTTATCTGGCTTCTGTTTAAAGGCCTCAAGTGAGAAGGAAGCCACTATCTAATTCTTATTCTGCTTTTCAGAAAACTGTAATTGTTAAAAAATATTTTATTTCTATCCAACTCAAATCTGCCTTTCTACAATTTTCCTCAATATTCCTAGTTCTGCCTTCTGAGTCCAAGCAAAAAGAAGTCCCATTCCATTTCTACACTTTTTCTGACAGCCCTAAAGTTCTTAAAGATTATTTTCACATTCCCCCATATCTTCTCTTCCCCAATTCTGTCAATTGATCCTCATATGCCATGTCTTTCATTTCTCTTATCATCTTGTTTGCCTTCTAGCGAACAAATTATATATGAGTACAGCCTTCTAAAAATGTGACACTTATGAGAGACTGACCAGGTAGACAGAGCTTAGCAGAACTGGAATTTTCTATATTCTAGCCTCTTTTTTATATTTATATTCTATGCCTCTTTTTAAAAAAAAATATTTATTTGTTTTTAATGTTCTTTTTAAAAAATGCTGTTCCGAATTCTTTTCCTCATTTCCATGCTTTCCTCAGCCACTGAGAAGGTAAGCAATATGACCTCAATTATACATGTGAAATCCTGCAGAACACGTTTCCATATTACTTCAACCTACCCTCAGAGTTCATCAGTTCTCGCTTTGGAGAAGGACAGTATTTTTCATCATGAGCCTTTTGGAGTTGTCTTGATCCTTCTTAATGCAGCCTAGGAAAGCATTAAGTTCTTTGGCTACCATGTTGCCCTGTTAATTCAAAATGCACCTACACTAAAACTACTACATCATATTTTTTTTTGCTAGAACATCACCATAAAATAAAAAAAAATAAAATTCAACATTTAGATTTTTAAAAATAATCTTTACAATTAGAACTTTGAAGAGTTATGACTAGGCTTGACTAGGCTTATTTGATTTGTCTCATAGTTCTAGTCTATCATAATTTATGATTATGAGTGAGTTAGCTATCCCTCCAATATTCATACCACTTGAAGATCTGAAAAACATAGTTTCTTCAGTCCATAGATAAAAATGTTATATAACCAGGCAAAAGACTGATCTCTGGTATACCAAACTACCTCTTGAACTGACATGGCTCTATTAACATCTGCTCTTTGGTTATAGTCATTTAACCAGTTCTTAATCTACCTAACTTTTCTATGATGTCAGCCATATTTCTCCAAATTTTCCACAAAGACAGAATTACATATAGACTTTGTCCTATGCTTTGCTGAAATTCAATCCTACTAAGTCTATAACTTTTCTTTGATTTACTATTCTTATTACCCTGTCAAAAAAGAAAATGAAAAATTTTTGGTATTACCTCTTCTCAGTGAATCTATGATAGCTTTTAGTAATCATAATTCCCTTGTTGAAATACTCACAAACCATCCTTTAGTAATACATGATGGAATTTTTTTAGGAATACAATTCAAGTTCACTGTCCAGTAATTTGTAGATTCTATCCTCTCCTTTTTAGAGTATGGAGACACTAATTTTTAAAAATCTTTCAAATATTACTGTCAAAGTCTCAGCAATCACAAATACTATTTATTTCAGTACCTTAAGGTACTGTATGTCTGGGCAGAGTGACTTGAACTTGAAGGAAGCGAAATATTATCTCACTGCCTCCTCATTGATTTCCCCTCCCCCCAGATATTCTCTTTGGACAGAAAAGTAGAAAAAAAGTGTTGAAGACTGAGCCTCCTCATCACTGTCTATTATCAACATCCCATCTGCCCCAGTTACAATATTTTTCTTTCTTTGGTTTTCCTCAGCATGGCTTTAAAAAAAGTTCTTTTCATTGTTAACATTCATCCCCAACCTAAGGTCATTCTGGACTTTCACACTCTTGAGATCACTCTTGGAGGACTACACTCTTCTTTTGTTTTTGTCACCTACACTTGCTCTTATCCTCTGTGTAAAAGAATGAAAATGTGAGTTGGTTGCTAAGTTTGCTGTGCAGTCATATTCATCTCTTTAGACAGGTTCTCTCTTCTGCTTCATTATAATAATTTCTACTGGTGTCTGAAAAGGCTTCCGTCCTTCAATTCACCTGATTTCCCCTGTGGAATATTAGGCATAGGATCCTACTTATCTTTTCTCAACTTTTTGAAATCAATTAACCCCAAATCAGAATCAGTATTAGACTACAGCTGGATTTCAGCTCCCTACACAAACTCCATGATGGAAAATCAGTTGCCTCCAATATTCCCACCATTTTGACTTTGGCAACCAGTTCTTTGTTCATCAAAATCAGGCCCAGGAAAGCCATTCCCTTTATTATTTTGAAGGATAAAATTATTATTAATTAAAGTCACAAAGTTTTGGTTGCTCTGCTTTTGGCAGAGACTATGCTCCTGAGGTTGCAAACTTGAATTTCGAGGCCAGGTTTTTGATATATTTCCCAGACTAATTCCTCCTCCTATGTTGGTGGTCTATAGTACACTCCAAACTCAACAGAATTTGTTTCTCCTTTAGCTGACCTGTGTCCTAATTTTTTTCTCCATATTTCCCTTCACATTTGGGGACTTTTTCTTGCAAGGGTATTTGATCAACATACAATGATCTTCCACTATACCTTCTAGTTATTCAGTTTCTTTTTCAAAAGCCTGAATCTACCTAATTCTTTCTATTTTGTCCAGAAAGACAGTAAAAGAGACTTTGTCACTATAGCTAAATGGCTCAATCAATAGAGTTTTGGGCCTGGAGTCAGAAAGATGCATCTTCCTGGATTCAAATCTGACCGCAGGCACTTACTCTCTCTATGACCCTGTGCAAGTCACTTAACCCTGTCAGCCTCAGTTTCCTCATCTGTCAAATGAGTTGGAGAAGGAAATGACAAACCATTCCAGTATCTTTGCCAAGAAAATCCCAAATGGGGTCATGAAGTTAGACAGGACTAATTGACTAAACAACATTGTGATACGCTTCTAAAACCAGACTCCTTTCATGAGTCTTACCCCACTAATTCTGTCTCAAGAGGACGGAGCTTCTTGTGTTTGAAGGCATAATGAATTGCAGCCATATGTACTAGAAGGTGAGAGGTCATCTAATAGAGGCAGAGCACAAAAAAACTGAGTAGTGGAGGTTAGTGACTGCCTGCTACAGACTACAAAAGTGAGTATTTGGCAGTCTGACTTAAACGATAAAAGGTCTCAGATTTTGGTGGGATGAGACTCATGACTGAAAATGTTTCAATTCTCACACAGGAAGTACGTCATGCCTACTACCTAGTTCCAAATGATGAGCAATCCTCATTCTTAACTTTCTTCTCTATGTCACATTCTTCCAACCATCAACATCCTTAATAACTTACATTTAAAAAATTAAATTGGTTCTTTCTGTCTTGTATGGCTGAATGTACAGTGGCAGCTCTCAGGCCTGACCCCACTGTTGATTGGCAAGGAGGCTTTCACCAGCTCCATTTCTGACTTCGGCCAGTCTGCCCCTCCCTACACAGCCTGGTGGCTCCCTGCTTCCAGGGGACGCATCAGTGTTGAACTTAATGTAGCCTCTGCAGCACAGAACTCCTGAGCTTAAGTGATCCATTGGTCTCAGACTTCTCCATAGTAAGGACTACACGTGGGCACCACCATGCTATACTTTAGATTACATTTCCCCTCTGATACTTTATATTTTTTTCTTTTTTGTTTCTTTTTTGAAATACTTATTCCCTTCTTTCATGGACTGCTCCATTCTCTCAAATAATCTTGAAGGGAGAGATGTGTTCCTCCTGCCTGTTTACCCTCTTCTCTAGGTAGAAGTTCATTGGATACTTTGTATATATACATAAACACAAATATTTCATACTCTTTGCAGGTCCCTGAAAAGTTTTCACTTGCTTTCCATACTTGTTTGGAACAATGTACTTGATCCTTTGTCTTCCTTTTGGTAATTTCCTTGACTGACCCTTGTGGCTCACTGCTTCACAGATCGCTCATTTTCTCTATCTGCCCATGTGCTATGGATTTCTGGCAAGACCTTTAACTGAGAGCAGACTTTCCACACTTTTTAGTAACAGGATAATGTGATCTGCTCTTAAATGACAGCACATGCTTGCCATGTCCTAATGCAGACAGAAGAAAACAAAGCTGATTCAACCAGAAAAAATCAATTCTGTAAATTCATCTACCCAATCTTCACGTTTCCCTTGTTTCCTTGTCTCTATCCCTATTAGAGAGGGAGGCTTAATATACTTAACACAAAGGAGAAAAGACAAAACAGAAACACTCAACGCCTAAGACACAAGCACATGGAAACCAATCCACAGGATGAATCCAATTATACAATTAATTCTTTTCACCTTGTTTCACCTTGGTATAGATCTCAAGATATCTCACTGTACTTCCCCAGTTGCTTGGCTGTCTCTTCCCACTCAGGGACAAGGCTTAATTGTTTAGCAGGGGGAAGCAAACACAAAATGGGTGGAGGCAAACACAAGAGATGAGTTCACAAGATACGAAATATAAATAGACACAAGTAGTCAGAAGCAAACAGATGATATAGTAATGGCAGGTCCCATTTTTAAACAAGACTCTGGTGCCCAGTTTTTTAAAATAGAAATTGCTCCCAAACAATATTTAATGAACAATACCTGACATTATAGAGTATACAGTTTAAGTCTATAGAAGTCAACTATGTGGTACAACACAGTAACTACTCATAAAATAAAATTATATTTCACATGGCAGAGTGTCATTCTGAACCGCACAAAGCTCTTAATTTTTCAGCTGTATAATATTCACTTTATTTTTATGGCAACAGATCAGAAGAAGGAAGAACTCCAGGAGGGTCGTTGAGTTTGTAACATTTTCTTGGGGTCAGTTTGGATAGGAATCTTTAAGATTTAGGTTGTGAAATAGGCTAGTTGAAGGCTTTTTTAAAAAGAAACTCACCTAAGCCTGTCTTTTGGAGGGCTTGTGTTGCTGTCACTTTAAGACTTCTGGTAGAAGAAGGCAAGGATGTGAGAAATCAGTTGTGGTTCTTGCTATATTCGAAAGCATTAAATTCCTGCTTTCTTAATCTCTCATTTCAGCAGAGCTGACACCTTAGACCTGCCTGCTATGATCATGCTGTGAACATCTGCCTTTAAAGATTATATAGTACATATCTGTGGGGGCCATCTCCATTGGTACCAAATTTTCTCTTCTTTCATGCCTTATCATCTTGGAACTTCCCCATTGTAAAGAAGCTTCAGTCAGAATGGTGGCCAAATGAGACTCATAACACAGTTTGATTTCAAATATGTGAAAACCACCCACAAATCCTCTTACCTTGATTTATAATACTGTATTGTAACCAGCACTAGGGGACTGTGTGTGTGTGTGTGTGTGTGTGTGTTTTCCCTTCTCAGCATTTTAAAAAGGCAGAAATTCAGGCATGCCTCTCAAGTTAAAAGACTAAACCTTTTCCCAATCATTGCAGAATTTATTTACCTACAGGAATTTTGCCTTCAAAGTAGTTAACTTGCTCCAAACATCTTTGGAATCGCTATCTGACATTGCCAGCTTACCAACTTACAAGAACCAGTTGTTTCATTACTTTCCAGTTACAGAACATTCACCACTGGTGTTACAATAAAGATGAGTCATATTTACACAGCACTTTAAGGTAGACAAAAACACTTTCCTCATAATAATAATATAGGATTATCATAGGTATTACTGAATGTATCTTACAGATGAGAAAACTAAAAACACAGTTAAGTGATTTACTCAGAGTAACACAGCTTGTAAATATCATTTCTTCTGTCTGCATTAGGACATGGCAAGCATGTGCTGTCATTTAAGAGCAGATCACATTATCCTGTTACTAAAAAGTGTGGAAAGTCTGCTCTCAGTTAAAGGTCTTGCCAGAAATCCATAGCACATGGGCAGATAGAGAAAATGAGCGATCTGTGAAGCAGTGAGCCACAAGGGTCAGTCAAGGAAATTACCAAAAGGAAGACAAAGGATCAAGTACATTGTTCCAAACAAGTATGGAAAGCAAGTGAAAACTTTTCAGGGACCTGTAAGTTGGAACTTAGGTTTAAGTCTCCTCACTCAAAGACCAGTAATCTTTTAACTATTTCTACCAAAACACCTTTTCTTCCTTTCTTTTTTCTTCCTTTTCATTTACCGTAATAAGCTCAATTTCTTCTCTCTGACCACTTCCAGAATGGTCATTTCAGTTCCACTGGGAAGCTAAGAGATCATTGTTTCCCTTCTGTGCTGTTTTGGCCAGAGTAGTCCAAAGACAGCCAAGAGGGACTGTGTTGCTGCTGACTCAACGCTAAGTAACCCCAAGTTACTTAGCTCCCTCCAAGGAGAGGAGCAATAGGGTCTAAGGCTAGGAGCTCTGGAAAAACTTATGTAGAACATGTCAGAAAGCAGACTGACAGTTTCACTTCTATGCTGTCCACCAGAGATTAAATTGACAATGCTTTTGGCTAGAAGATGATACTGTCGTATGAGTGCCATGATGAAGAATGCCAGAAGTGAAATCACTGCGAGTTTGTGCAAAACTCTTTTTTTAAAACAAAGCACAGTATAGTGGATAAAGAGTCTTGAAGTTAGAAAGACCCCAAATCAGGCTCTACCTTGAAAAACATAAAACTGATCGTGTGCATGTCCCTTAACCTGGGAGCGCCCTGGGCGGTAAAGAGTATGAGTGGTAGCAGGGCTGATCTACATTGGTAGAGAAAGTTCCTCAGCAGATGCTACCTACACAGGTCCTGTAAAAATGTATATTATGTTATATTGTTCTGTATAATATTATTTATTTTATATTGTGTTATGTTGCATTATGTTACTTATTTTATCTTGCATTATATTATGTTATATTGCACCATATTATGTTCTGTCATGTTTTATTTTATATTATGTTATATTGTACTCTATTATATTATGTTCTGTCATGTTGTAGCATATTGTGTTATTTTTATGTAATGATTCATATGGAGAAAGTCATCTATTTAAGTATAGATGGCTATTGGGATAGAGCATTGGACCTGGAGTCAGCAACATCTGAATTCACATCCAGCCTCGCCTATTTCCTGGCTATGTGATCTGGGCAAGTCACCTACCTCTGTCTGCCTCACTTTATCTCTAAAATGAGGATGATAATAGCACCTACCTTTCTGTGTTGTTGTGAGGATCAAATGAGATGGTGTAAGGTGCTTCTCTAACCTCAAAACAATACAGAAATGCTATCTATTATGTTGTTATTATTAACATAAGTTAAGTACACATCTGTGAATGACCTATCGGGTTCTGCCCAGGGTTTGGCAACCAACAAGAGCCATTCAAAATTGTTCGGATTAAATATTTGCCTTGGAGAAAAATCCTTCAGCTGAGTTACAGTAAACAGGTCCTTGCTTTTTCATTGACTATTCCCCATTCCTGGAATGTTCTCCCTGTCTTTCTCTTAGAATCTCAGCTCAGTTTAAACTTTAACTCAGGTACCACTTCTTCCCAGAGGCCTGTCTTGGTCTCCCAACTATTAGTCCAAGGTTGCTTAACACTCTAAGGTTACTTCTCTCTTTTGTTAATCAGTCATTTTTCAGTTGTGTACGACTCTTCCTGACCCCATTTGGCATTTTCTTGGCAAAGATACCAGAGTAGTTTGCCATTTCCTTCTCTAGTTCATTTTACAGATGAGGAAACTGAGACAAATAGGGTTAAGTGACTTACCCAGGGTCACACAGCCAGTAAGTGTCTCAAACTGGATTTAAACTCAGGGAGAGGAGTCTTCCTGACTCCAGACCTAGCATTCTATCTTCTGCAGCATCTAGCTACCTGACCTTCCCTCGATTCTGCTTTAGTCAGGTGTGCTCTCCCCTATTAGAGTGTAAGCTCCTTGGGGGCAGGGATTGTTTTTTGCTCTTCTTGGTGTCCTTGGTGCTTAGCACAGGGCCTGGAACATGGTAAGCCCTTAATGCATGTTTACTGACTGATGCATTATTGACAGAGAGAGGAACTCTAAGGCCTCTCTATTCCTTTAAAAGTTATCAAAGCCCTAATGTCTAAGCAATGCTTTTTAAAAATCTTATTATGTTAATTTAACTTAGCTCTAGTCAAGGGTAACAATATCCACGCCATTATGAGCTCTTTTCTGAAGTGTGTTAATCAGACCGTTAACTACTATTGGTGGAACAGAATGAAAACAGATCCTCCATCCTCTTCAAGCCTCTACAAAATCAAAATGGAACTGTAGCTTAAACTTGATAAGAAGCTGTTACTGTCTCTGAAAGATAACCAACACCCGTCAACAATCCCTTTCCCAGTAGGGTCCATCTCTTTCCTCAGTAGCATGGCAGACTGGATAAAACACTGGACGTAGCATCGGGAAGACCTGGGCTTGGATCTTCTCTCAAATACTAACTGTGATTCTGAGCAAGTCAGTTAACATCTCTGAGCCTATCTTTCTTCATCTGTAAAATGAAGTGGTCCCAGGTACCCATATTCACAAGCTTAATTTCACCTTTGACTCCTCGGTCATATTGTTGTTTGGTCATTTTAGCTGTGTCCAACTCTTTCAGACCTCATTTGGGGTTTTCTTGGCAAAGATACTGGAGTGGTTTGCCATTTCTTTCTCCATTTCATTTTACAAATGAGGAAACTGAGACAAACGAAGGAAGTAACTGCCCAGGGTCACACAGCTAGTAAGTATCTGAGGCTGGATTTGAACTCAGGTTTTCCTGACTACAGTTCTGGCAACTTAATCCACTGTGTCACCTAGCTACCCTTGGTCATGCTCACCCTACATATCCAATCTGTCATCAATTCTTGCCATTTCTAACTTCATAACACCTCTCATGTACATTTTCTTCTCTCTACTTACACAGCCACCACTGTGATGCAAGCTCTCATGACCCCTGGACTACTGCAATAGCCTTCTGGTTGTTCTTTCAGCTTCAAGTCTGCCCTCATCCCAACCCATCCTCTGTTAGCTGTTTGCTCTATTTAGCTGCAAAAATTATTTTCCTGAAACTCAGACATGACTATGTTCCTTCCCTGCCCAGTAAACTCTAGTAGCTCTATATTACCTCTAGGATCAAACACATTGTCCTCTGCTAGGTATTTAAAGCCCTTCACAAGCTTCTGGTCTTGTTGCACCCCTCCTTCCCTCCATGTACTCTATGCTCTAGCTACCGTGGCCCCTTTGCCTTTTCTTGCACACAACACTCCCTTTGCACTGGCTGTCTCGCATACCTGAAAAGCTCTCCCTTCTCACCTCTGCCTTCTGGCTTCCTTAGGGACTCAGCTCAAATCCTACCTTCTTCAAGAGTCTTAGCTGCTGGTGACTTTCTCTCTGAGATTACCTTCCATTTATACTTTATTTATCTTGTATTTGCATAGTTATTTACGTGTTGTTCCCCACATGAGAAGGCGAGATTCTTGAGAGCAGGGACTATGGTTTTTATTTTCTTTGTTTTCTTAGCACAGTAACTGCTGCATAGTGAGTGCTTAAGTAATGCTTATTGACTGATGGACATCGAATAATCCCTTCCTGCTCTAATCTATATTTCTTTGATCATGTTATGACAGCAGCAGAAAAAGTAGGTTTCTTGAAAGGATAGATATTGGCCTTTTTATGAGTGTTGGAAGCACTGTTTGTGAATTTTGGAAGGGGCTGGGGAATTGAAAAGAGCCTACTGACAATTTTTTGAGTTATAAGTTTGTTTTTTCCCTTACCCTCCCACACTGAAAATTTCCATCCAAGTAATTTCGTTCTATGGAACTGTTCTAATTAAGTTTCATCACTCTTGATGGATCTAAGAAGAAAGAGAAAAACATCTTTATATAGACCATTATAGTCCATGGCAGGAACAGTTTACATCTCAGAGATAACATCAGATTAATTTGCCTTCCCCGAATCAGACTGAAGAACATCAAACTAATTGTTTTTTCTGGCATCAAACCAAGAGCAAGGTAGTAACCTCTTCCATTTTGTCCCTTCTCCAATATGAATCCAAATATTCTGCTATATATCTCATGGAATCTTTCACTGTTTTGTGGGTGTTCTCCCCTAAATGAATTCAGTCTTAGGAACATGTTTTCATCATTGAATCTCTCTGAGTCAGCTGTCAACCTTATCATTTCATCCTTTGGATATTCTGAGGTTTTCTGCCCAGACCTACACTGAATTATTCTGTACCCTTTTCCTTGGTGTGCAGGATGTTCAGGGAGGATCAGAACCTCTGATATAAGGGCTTGCTGAGCCCTTCAGGGCTGCTCATCCGCCTATGGTTCGCCTGGCACTCATCTCTCAGCTGTGGTTCCAAGAAGCTGTAGCATATCCTCATAGCCATACCTTGGTGAACCATCTTGGCAGATGGGCTAAACCAAGGTGAGGGTACCTGATGGGCCTCAAACCTGTCAATGAGTTGGGAACCATTGTCTCCTCCAAGCATGTGAAGACTTTCTCTGGTTGGAAAGGTGAGTAAGAGTAATTTGTTCCAACGACCACGAAGCAGCTAAAGCATGTTCTGTGGATCACTTGGAGCCTGCTCAGACATTAAAAACACCAAAATCACCACTGCAATTCAGATCATTGCCAATTGTCTTGACCTTTGTTTGGCCACTGTACTTTGATGACTTTGGAGCAGAGAGAGTGAGGCTGATGACTGTGCAACTCTGCCTCACTTCACTCTGATTTCCTGGCAAGTCAAGACCTCACCCCATGGTGCCATTGGTCCTCTTTGAAAACAAAGGGCAAACAACAACCTTCTTTCCTATTGCAGACGGATAGTAGGAACTAGGGGCAGAAATAGAACAAACAAAGAAATTGCTTAATGATCACAAACACAGCCATGATTAAATCTTGCAGTTGGGCCTAGAAGTGCTTTACTACCAAAGAGCAGGAGAGACGACACTGGTTTTACCATAACCTTGCCTTGAAGGATGAAATCATCTTCTTTTATCTTTTCCCCTTCGTTGATTTCAGTGGAAAGAAGAAGTTGAGTTAATATTAAGGAACTGTACAACAAAAATTTTTCAATCTTGCTGTTCCTCTGGGATTCTTATTACTGAAATTGAATCCAATATATAAAAAAACTATACTCACCTGGGAGTTAGGAGGCGGGAGTTCTAGTTTTGACTCTATCGTTAATTAGCTTTGTAACCTTAGATAATCCCATTTCTCAGCTCTCTTTCCATGAGGCACTTATTCCTCATTGTGAATTATCAGATATTTCTAACATGACAGCTCAGAGGTTGTTAAGCAGGAAAGTGGAGAGATTATGAAAACAGTCGGTCTTTCTGGGCATCTATTTCCTTGCCTTTTAAATGTGGGGGGGGGAGAGAAATAAACTCCAAATTATTAGTAATAGAATCAATGTAAATTAAAACAGTTTTACCCTACATCAAGATCATAGGTCTGGAGCTGAAAGGAATCTCAGGGACCATCTGGTCCAGTTCCTTGTTCATAGGGGTTAAGTGAATGACTTGCCTAATGTCACACAAGTGGTAAGTGTCAGGGGTAAAATTTGAATCCAAGTCTTCTGATTCCAGTAAAAAAGAGATGAGAATAATGTTGTGGGACTTGTTGTTGTGTCCGTCCTTCGTTGCCCAAGCAGACCACGCCATCAGAGAAATAATGACATGACTTACACTTGACTTTGTTTTGAATGAGGGAGGGCTGTGCAGGTTAGAAGCCTCACTTCTCCTCCAGGGTCATCTGAATCCAGTGACTAGATGTTCATCAGGATGACTGGAGATGGCCCAGGATGCACTGGGAGGCCTTGGCCTCTTAAGGCCAAGGCCTATTCAGTACTCACTTAGGGTGAGGTAATGCCCATTTAATGAATAGCCCTATTTAAGAAGTAGTCAGGGGATGGCCCCTTTAATGAGGCAAAGAAAAATAACTAAATCGGTCTGGGAGGGAAACAGCAACAGTTACTATCGATAATCACTCTTAATCCAAGAAAGTCCAGAAAACAGCCCTTAAGTGGAGGTTGGGCAGGCATCTAGTGTGGTACAATCTATGAGCTTCATAGTGCAGTAGGTTTAAGATTTTGGAAGGTTTTGGGAAGGGAAGGGAAGGAAAGGAAAGGAAAGGAAGGGAAAGGGAAAGTAAGGGAAGGAAAAGGGAAAGGAGGGGAGGAAAGGGAAGGGAAGGATCTAACCAGTAAACCCCAAGTTAACTGGGCATCCTCTGGCCATCCAAATTTACCTTCCTTTGGATAGGAGAAGGAAGGGGAGGGGGAGACAGACAGGAGAGGAGGAGCTGAGTTACCTAGCTAGCTGGGTCCCCATTCAGGCTTGATAATTAGTTTGTGAATATGTGAACTGGACCAGTTCTTTGTGGCTTTTAATTTTGAATTTTGCAAAAAAAAAAAAATGACCAATCTGTATATAACCTGTTATACTATTGGGAATATACCCCAAGAAAATCAAAGACAGAAACAAAGGTCTAATGTATACCAAAATATTTAGCACTTGAGGGTAGCAAAGAAACTGGAAACAGCATATGTGAGCATCAACTGGAGAATGACTAAAAAAATTCCCAACTATGATATATGAATATGATGAAATATTATTATGGAGTAAGAAACAATGAACATGAGGAATTCAGAGATTCATGAGAAGATATACATGAGCTAGTACAGAATGAATGAGCAGAATCAATGAAAGAATATGTACAAAGACTGACCAAATGGACACAACGTTCATAAAAGGGAGTTGAATTCTGAATAATTGAAAAACTAATGAAGGTCCTGAAGAAATACCGAAGCATGACTCCTTCCTCGGGGCAGAGAGGTCAGGGTCTACTAGGACAGACCCTGGAAGACAGGTCTCTGTAGGAGACATTATTGCTTAATTATTTTTCTTTGTTATAAGAAGAGTTCAGTCTTAAGCAAGGGTTGGACATGACTGTGATTCAAAGATGGAAGGCAGCAATAAAATACATTTTATAAAATAAAACAAAAGCAAAAAACGAGAGGAGTAGACAATGTGATCCCTTAGGTGCCTTCCGGCTATAAGTATGCAATAGAGCTTGGGCTGGGTGTATGGACCCCAGTGTGTCACCCCTTCTTGCCATGCTTTATAAATGTCTATGCTACTTTTTTACTTCATTTTCTTGGGTTTGTGTGTGTGTTGTATGTGTGTTCGTACATTTTCTTTTGCAATATGATTAATCTGAAAATGGTTGTTGTCCTTCATTCTCCAAGAGGATCAAAATGACATTGCCATGATAAAGTGAAATTTCACTGTGTCCAACTGTGGCTTATCAGACCAAAACAAACTTGGAATGCTCTACCACAGGTTGGGCGCAGATAGTCTATGTGAATATTTGGGGTGGATACCCCAAATTTACGCATCCTACATTTATTTTGTGCTGTCTTAATTCTGCTTTGCTCATAGAGCACAGCACTCTTTCTGATGTGGGCACGCTATGCTAAGAGGTCCTGTGCCAATGTCTCCCATGTTGTACTGTCAAATCCAAAGTTCTTGAGAGAGACCTTGAGAGTGTCCTTGCATCACTTCTTCTGACTATCATGTGATCACCTGTCCCATGTGAGTTCTCCATAAAATAGTCTTTTTGGCAAGTGTACATTTTGCATTCTAACAACGTGGCCAGCCCATCGGAGTTGTGCTCTCTGAAGCATAGTTTGAATGCTTTGCAGTTCAGCTCCAGCAAGGACTTCAGTGTCTGGTACCTTATCCTGCCAGGGGATCCTCAGAATCTTCCTAAGACAGTTCAAATGGAAGTGATTCAGTTTCCTGGCATGGCACTGGTAGACTGTCCATGTTTCACAGGCATACAACAATGAGGTCAGCACAACAGCTCTGTAGGCCTTCAGTTTGGTAGTCAGTCTAATACTTCTCTCTCAAACCTTTCTTTGGAGCCTCCTAGACACTGAGCTAGCTCTGACAATGTGTGTATCAATCTCATTGTCAATGTGTACATGTTTTCTTTTGCAACATGGCTAATCTGGAAATGGTTGTTGTCCTTTGTGTGTGTCCAACTATGGTTGATCAGATGGTTCCACGTATTGATGATGTGGTGGTGGATGATGGAGCACCTGTGTTTTCTTGGTGTTAATTATTAGGCCAAAACTAGCACAGGCAGCAGAGAATTGATCCATTCTTTGTTGCATCTCAGCTTCAGAGGCTGCACTGAGTGCACGATCATCTGCAAACAGAAAATCATGCACCAATACTCCCTCTCCACTTTGGTCTTGGCTTGTGGCCTTTTCAAACTAAAGAACTCACCATCAGTATGGTAGTTGACCTTGATGCCATGTTCATCCTCATTGAAAGCATTTGACATCATGGCAGAAAACATCATGCTAAAAAGCACGGGAGCAAGCACACAGCCCTGTTTCACTCCATTAGTGACTGGGAAGGCACAAGAGCACTGTCCACTATCTAGAACCCGGACAAACATGCCATCATGAAATTAACGTACAATATTGATATACTTCTCCAAGCAACCAAATTTTGATATAATTTTCCATAAGCCCTCATGACTAATGGTCAAAGGACTTGGTCAGATCTACAAACGTTGCATACAGACCTCTGTTCTGTTCCTGGCATTTTTCTATGTGTTTTGCCTGACCACTAGATTCATGATATATTGCTTGCCTTCTCAAGATGGGGAGCAATGGAATGCAGGGAGAGAATCTGGTATTCAAAATTTTAAAAAATCAATATTAACAATTTAAAAAAATGTAATTGTAAAATTTTAAATGAAATAAAAATATGTTTAAAAATGTAGGAATTTAATAAAAATAGCACAGTTTATACTCACACACACATATACTCACACACACACATACACACGTCTGTGCTTCCAATTCTTATATTCTATGCTTCTATGACTTTTTCATAGTAGGAGAAGTCACCATGTGGAATAAGAAAGAACTTATATAGCAAAGGAGAGAGATGTGAAGGAGCTACTGTTGAAGACAAACTTTCCCTGCTTTAAAATTTTACCCAGGGCCAGCCGTGCTTGGGGTTTATTCCTCCTTCAGCTCTTCTCACTTCGATCCACTGTAGCATTCTTTGCTTTTCTCTTCAAATGAAATGAAAGTCCAGTTAAAAGACACAGTCAGCTTCCCCTAACTTCAAGCCATTTTCCATAGATGGAAAGCCTTCTTCTCTCTTGTCTCCCCCTTGCTACCTTTCCCTGTTCTAGTCTTCAGTGATTTCTTGATTTCTTCTCAGATGCTAGAGTTTCTGAAGTGTTCAAGAAATCTCCCTCCCTTCTTCCCTCCATCTTTCCATCTCCCCTCCCCCTCTCCCTTTCCATTTTCCTCTCTCTCTCCCTCTCCTTCTCCTTCTCCGTCTTCTCTCCCTCTCTCCTCCCCTCTTTCTGCCTTCATTCCTTTCCCTTTCCCACTACCCCTCGTCCTCTCTCTCTCCCTTACCCCCACACCCCCTTGCCTCCTTCCCCCTACTCCCACAAAACATTAGTGTTACAGCAGGAGAGATCATCTTTGACGCCATGAAAATTGTCATCTTTTCTTATTCTGTTCTATGATCAAATATGGTTAATTCACATCTTAATTCTTTTGTTTTTCAAATATCTCCTTGAGAACTTTGTTTTGTGAGGTGGTAGCATGCCCAGCCTCTAGGACACGGACACACACACACACACACACACACACACACACACACACACACCCCTACACCCACACACATATACACACACGCACACAGACACACACACGCGCACACAGACACACATGTGTACACACAGACACACACGCACATACACATACACACATGCACACACACATACATACACACACAGGCACACACACACAGAGACACACACACAGGTGCGCGCGCACACACACACACACAGACACACACACAGATTCCAGGTCTGTTGGAAAACTTTAATGAATTCTCTGGTGTGCTGTGTAATACAGAGGAAGCAAGCCCTGGGCCCTGATAATAATAAGAAAACAATGAATGGGGAGCATTGCTTGGTTACCAAGGCCCAGTGGATATCACCTGTGCTGTCAACGTGGAGAAGAAAACAAGGGCAGCTGTTTTTGTAGCACTCGTGCTAGGAACTCCAAAAAATGAAATATTTGCTAAGTGAAGAATGAGGGAAATGGGGAGACGGTATATTTCATTTTCAGGTTTAAAGGAGAATCATACAAACAATGGGGAGTGTGATCCTTTCCTTCTGTTGACATCAGTGGCAGTGAATGTCATGTAGAAAATTGTGACTAAAAGCAAGGCAGAAATGTGCCTTTTTTCTTTTAGTAAATACTAGGCAAATGAGGATCTTGAAAAAATGTGGCTATCCATATTTTTAATTTCATTGAAAACTGTAAGTACAGAAATCCTGGTCAAATCTCTCAATTTCCCTATAGACCAGAGTAGCTTTCCACACTCCCACATCTCAAAAAAAAAAGTTTCTCTCATGAGTTTCTGTCATGTGCCTGGACAATTCTACAGAAAGAAAAGATCTGCTTTCTCCACATGTCATATAGAGGACTGTCATCTCTTTGGTGGTGGTTAAAAGTTACTGAAATGAGCAGATAGGTTTCAGAGTCATTTAACAATATCAGATTTTTTTCAGCGTCACATCTCTAAATGATGAATGTTAATATTCACAAATTATAATCACAGCATTCATTGTGCTCCTGATTTAATTGGAAAGAAGAGTTTCTACATAATCTGATAATATTTCTGTTTTCTTTCCATACTGCACAGATCTTTCCTACTTGTTATATAAAGCGAAAATCTAGACTGAATATTAAATTGAAAAAGTACAGCAAAAACTTTTGATTTTACTCCCCAGTGGCACTTAGGAATCTCTGCTTTGCAAGTACAAAGCTTACTATTACCTTCAGGTTCATGTAGCTAGTCTAAGGCACCTATGGACATAAGATAGTGGCACGGTGGATAGAGTGCTGGGCCTGGAGCCAGGAAGAATCATTTTTATGAGTTCAATCTAGCCTCAGATACTTATTAGCTATGTGACCATGAGCAAGTCACTCAACCCTGTTTGCTTTGCCTCAGTTTCTCATCTGTAAAAATGAGCTGGAGAAGGAAATGGCAAATCACTCTAGTATCTCTGCCAAGAAAACCCCAAATGGGGTCCTGAAGAGTTGAACACAACCGAACAACACGATATGCACCTGTCTGAAACAACTAAGTTCTACCTAGAGATAGGGGAAGGTATTAGATTATTTCAGAGAGATTTTCTCACCATTGTGGTCTCCCACCCCTGCCTTAGATATTCAAAATTTAAAATAATTCAAAGAGGCAATAATCCAATTTATAGATTATGGAACCCATCTCTTTCTGTGCGATTTTTGAATTTAGTTCTTATTACCAATGATGAACAAGCAAATGAAACTCAAACTAATCTAATTTTGCTGCTTAGCAACAGATGTGGTCGGAAGATTCAGGAAAGGTGTAGGTTAAAAATATGAATCAAAAAATATTTGTTGAATATCCACTGTGTGTGAAGCACCATGCTGGCCTCAGCAGAGAATATTTTTGGATTATCTGTAGATTTTACCTGTGTAATCTTTTTCACTTGTTATAATAGATAATGACTAAGTTGAGAGTTGATAGTATTTTTAATCCCATCATATTCTTTCTTGCCTGCAACCCAGAATTTACTATCCTATTCCTAGTCTG
Source organism: Notamacropus eugenii (assembly GCF_028372415.1). NCBI lineage: Eukaryota > Metazoa > Chordata > Mammalia > Diprotodontia > Macropodidae > Notamacropus > Notamacropus eugenii. The sequence continues at coordinate 469,539,810 of NC_092875.1, forward strand.
TCTTGATTCATGCATGAATCCTATCCTCAAATGATGTTCAGTTCATTTCAAGAAATATTTCTTAAGGAACTATTGTTAATTCATCAAGGTGAGCGACGCAGCTAAACTGTGGGGGCAGGAAGGTGGTAGTCTGAGAAAACAGCCCAAAGTAATGGTTCTGCATCTTACATGGAGATGCTACCTGTATCCTACGTATGTAAGTAGAAGGAAGCAAGGTTTCTATTACTGGTAATTAAATATCAAACCTTTTAGCATTTCATTCCCATACTCATTTAGTATTTGGAATGAGAGAGGGATGGACCTTATCATAGTGGAATAACAACTTTGAAGGGAATTCAACTTAGATACTTATTGGTATATATAAAATACACCCCTGAAAATACAATGTAGCTGAGGGGATCAGGAAAGGTCCCACCATATGTGGGAAGAGTCATTTGGGCTCTGCTTTGAAGGAAACCAGGGACTCTAAGGCACAAAGTTGGGAAGCAACTGCTTAAGCAGTGGAGATGGGAGATGGAACAGAGGAATTCTAGGAGAAATAGAAAGAAATCTAGTTTGGTTGTGCTAAATAGTCTATGCATAATATGGCAGCAAAGGTAGGTGGGAACCTGATTGTAGAAGACTTTAAAAGCAGTATGTGTAAAAGAACAGTGACAGAGGATTCTTCAAGGTCTTTAGGGAAAGGAAGAGATCCCAATATACCCGTTTTTTAAAAATTATACTAGGATTTACTTTTAAACATTCTATATACATACATATGTATACATATAGGTGTATGTATGGTGTGATATATATACCTATATATATATGTTCAATGTCAATCTGTCATCAAGGAAATTCTATAATGGTTGACTATGGTCCTTAGTCTTAGTTCCTATCTCAGTGCATCCTGAAAGTGAACTCTCTAGATGTAAGGTATGGTTACTCAAAAGCACCTGGAGCTCCTTGTAGGAAAGTGAACCGTCTGTGTTGCTAACTTTATGCCAGATCATCAGATCATCATATGCTTTCAGGCTCGATCAGCTGGGATCCAAATAGTCCCCATTTCATGACTGGAAAGTTACCACTTTGATCAAGTAACATTGCCCAGTGTTTCAACTACTCTAAAAACTTCCTGCTACTCTAGCTGCCATCTAAAGGTGACTCATTAATTACCTGAAATAGAATAAGGTATCAGCAGTTTTAGGAGTGTGAGGTTAACAGTTTCTAGATAGGAAGCCTTATAACATAATTAGATAGCCTTCTGTGGTGCAACCAGAGATATGCTGGTAAATATTTAGCAGCCAGCTCTATGGGCAAAAAATGTATACAGGATACACTTTTAAATTTAATCTGCATTATTAAAATTTTCTTCATCACTTTCTTAGGTCTAGACAACCAATAAAACAATAAATCAAGGCTGGTCTGTTGTATCTGCCAATTTCTGAGGTATAAATGCTCACACTGAAAATTTAATGATCACTTCTATTGAGCTGGTTCAGGATGGCCCCAGCAAAACCTAGAAGCAATACAGCATAATCCTAGAAATAAGATTGGGGAAACTCCCTACAGGACTATGCCTTATGATACCCCTTTATTTTATGACAATCAAACTGTGACTTGACCAGCTAATGCTATTTACTGGGTCTTTACCACTTCCCCTGGCTTTCTTGAGCTCTAGAACCTAGCCCTGGCTCATGATAGTCTTCCACAGATGCCAAGGCTTATCCCAGACTAACTTGTTCCCTCATTTTGAACTTCATCACCTTCTAGCCCTGGTCTAACTTCTCATTCATTGTCCAAGTTGAGCTGACTAACCCTGGGGCCAGTGAAAACTGGGTACCATTTTTTTTCTGAGAAAGGGATCTAATTATTGTCTCACCTTGGTGTTGAATCATTATTTTATGTTTTGTCCTCTCCCCCTGTAGACAGATCCTAAAGACTATATATTGTTATAAAAATAGATTGTATTTATTATGTCATTAGCATAGAGAATTCCCTAGTGAGGTAGCTCCCTGTAGCATGAAGTTTGGCACAGTCTCTGGGACTTAGAGACTTCAGGGAATTGCCTAGAGCTCTGAGAAGTTAAATGACTTACCCAGTGTCACAGTCAGGCAAGTCTTGAACCTAGGACTTCCTAGCTTTGAAGCAGGTTCTCTATCCACTGCACCACATTGCTTCTCTATGTATTGCTATAATAACTAAAATAAAGAATGTTTGAGCACATAGCAACTTCTCTCCTTCCCTAGCCCCCAAGGAGGTGCGTTAGGTCAATCCACATTAATCCACTTCTTAACTGGTTTCCTTGCATTCATTTTCTTCCCTATTCAGCTGATTAATCTCCCTAGCACACAGTTCTAGTAACACTACTCCGCTGTTCAAACCTTCAAGGCCTCCGTATGCCCTGTCAAAGTAAGTTCAAACTCTTTAACTTGAAATTCAAAGCCTGTATATAAATTTAAAAGAACAAGGTGAAAATCACTGGCTCTGGTATCTCATTGAGTTCTGGCCACATGATTTTTTGAACTCCAAAAGAATAAAGCACTACTCACTCCATCCATATTGAGGCTGGTGGTTTTAATACACATTAAATCTACATAGTTCTGATAGAATTAATTTGCACAAACTGAATTATATGTCCATAAAATAGTTGTATAATAAGACTATTATTTTGTATGTATATAAAGATGAACATTTTATACATATAATATTTTATTATATATGTGAACCTTATTTGAATATGTTTTTATGTATATAATGAAAAGTATATATTTTTAAAAACAACCTGTGGTTTAAAAATTCCTTTAGTTACTAGTCAGAAGTAGGGTAACTGGAACACATCTGAGAATTAAGAGTCAAGCAAATTCACCAGATTAATATTTTATTACCTTTAGAGATTGACATTTTATATAGGCTTGGGATAAAGCTATACAAGAAGAAAGCACATGCAATAGAATGTAATGGATATGAATTCCAGTCATTTGAAATTTGTGATAATTTAGGGAGGGCCAGCATGATTCTTTTTGGAGCCATGGAATCTAAGCTGGATGTATGCTTCCATTTTATATATGAACAACTAATATGCTAATTACATAGTACTCATATATTTCTTAAGTAGGTCCCTTAAGAACTAGTGGTTATGTTTGATCAGTCTATTTTTAGTTATTCTATGTAAGTGACTTTAATTAAATGGTTCTTTTTAAATAGTCTTTAATTCACACTTCTGCCATTCACGCTGGGCCTTCCCTCATTACCTTTCTTTTCAATGGAACTTACGTCTCATTGAATATTGTGAAAATGTTAACAATTATCCCATCTTGATTTTTTTTTTTTACAATATACCCTCCAACTGCAGTTCCCTTTATGTGCTAGAATGGTAAAAAAAAAAAATTAGAATGAAAACCTGACAAATAAATAATTGGGCATCTAACTTCATATTCTACAAATATTCTAGTTTACTTTAATGGGCATTTTGTAAATTCCTAGTGGCTTTCCCATATTTAAAATTAAAGTCCTTTCCTTGTCCTTCAATTTTTTCAATGTCCATACATTTACATATTCAAATTTAGACATATGTTTCACTGATGCACAGCTTCCAGGCATGTGGAATTAACAAATTACTTCTCTGAGGACTGTAATGTCTGTGTACAGGATCATATGCACCCTAGATTACTTCAATCCAATTCAATGACACTGGGATGGAGAATCTATAATCTCTAGGAAGGTACCATGTTCGACAGTTTGCTTAAGGCTCTTTGAATAACGAGACTGATTTGTACAGATGCATATTGTCAGTTCCGTCTTGGAGAGTTTATACCTGTGAATCAAACATCTTGAAACCCCCCAAAAAAGTCCGCTCTTTATGACGAAGTTGAAAAGTACAATTGTCATACATATACTCTGTCCAGATGACTAGATAAGGCTGCATGCCTGCCAGTCCATACTCTGGGGTACTCCGGTAAATGCCAAAGAGTTTAGCAAAAACTTCAGCTTATTGGAAACCAAGGGTAATAATTCCTTACCACCAGAGAGAGGACATACAAATAGCTGGCTTAGCCTTAAAATGTATAGAATTGACTAATAAATAATATTCTTAAGGAATGCCCACTGTGTGCCAAGTGCCACACTGCTGCAGTTGTTATGGAGAATTACAAAATGTTCACTCTTTGTTGTGGTTGCTGTTGTTTGTCCTTCATTCTCAAAGCCATTAGGGCAGTGATGCCATGACTTGCACGTGAGTTGGATTTAAGTGAGGGAGGGCTGTGCAAAGTCACCATCTTCACTCTCTCTTCCAGAGCCATCTGGATCCAGTGGCATAGATAGGGATGCCTGGAGATGGCCCCTCCGTGTAGGTATCAAGAAATGGGAGAGAAATCCCTGTAATTAGAGGCAAAAGGGCAGAAGGTGTAGCAGGCAGGATGCTTGAGGTCCCATATCTAATGCAGCAATGACTAGGAGTACTCACTACAACGAATAACTTTACTAGGATGTGTGAGAAAGGACAAGGGTGCTTCAGACAGAGCAGGACAAGGTCTCCTCAGGAAGCAGAAGACAGCAGCAGCAAAAGGTTAAGAGGAAATGTGCCCCCCATTTTTCCCTAGTGAGCACAGTGAAAAGGGTAAAGGCCCCTGAAGTAGGCCAGCACAAGAGACAGGAATGATGGGACTACCCAGGGATAAAACAGCTCATTTAGAGGAAGGGCATTGGGGCACAACTGTGACAACAAGAGCTGCTGACCAGCCTCAGAGAAGCAATTGTTTCTGCTTATTCCCCAGAGTTACTCATTAAGAATGGGGCTATTAAAGGCGGTTCTAAAGCCAAGGCTGACCTTGGTGACCATAGTCCTGGAGAAGCTTCAGTGATTTTATTATACCACAGTGACCCATTATATATATAACATTGACTTGGGGTTAGAAGGAATCTTAGAAAACACCTAGTCCTCATTTTAGATGAGAAAAAAAACCCCAGAGGTAGGCTGACTGGCCAATGGACATCTACATATCCATCTAATGATGAAGTCAGAATATCCCACATTCATGTTCCACAAATATTCTAGTTTACTTTAATGGACTTTTCTGAAATCTGTAGCAGCTTTTCCACATTTAAAATTTATCCTTTGCTTGTCCTTCAGTTTTTTCAATGTCTTAAATTTGCTCATTTAGACATATGTTTCACTAATGCACAGCTTCCAGGGTATATTGGAAAGAAGAATAAGTGTAAAAACTCAAGATGAGGTAACCGTTAACATTTTCACAATATTCAATGAGATGTAAGTTTCACTGAAGAGAAAGGCAAAGAGGGAAGGCCCAGTGTGAATGGTGGGAAGTGCAAACTAGAGACTTTTTGAAAAAGAACTATTTGATTAAAGTTACTTACATAGAGTAATTAATTGTACTAATCCTCATTCTCAGACTCTCAGGTCTCTCACACAGCAGACTGAAAGGATCATAGATCCAAGACAGAAATAGGATGAATATCAGACAGGAGCAAATTCTTCTTATTGCTGTCTTTTTCAGTTTACTAGTGACCACATAAATTGGCACTAATATTATAACTTCTTTTTTGTAACTTGCCCATTTTCATGTACTCGTATTGCACAAAGAGCTAATGAATCTTTTATGAGTAAACTGGCCTCTGTGAAGTTGTCACATCAACATTTCTTGCTGATGCTTTGGATATATGGTTTAAAATTAGATATGGAATCATAGACTTTGTCCTGGACATTCCTAATTATATTACTTTATTATGTGGGGCACTAGGTGGTGCAGTGTATAGAGTGCCAGTGCAGGAGTCAGGAAGACCTGAGTTCAAATCTCACCTCAGACATGATACTCACTAGGTATGTGACCTTGGGCAAGTCACTTAATCCCAATTGCCTCCTCCTGGGTCATCTCCAGTCATCCTGATGAATATCTGGTCACTGGATTCAGATGGCTCTGAAGGAGAAGTGAGGCTGGTGACCTGCACAGCCCTCCTTCATTCAAAACAAAGTCAAGTGCAAGTCATGTCATCATTTCTCTCATGACATGCTCTTCTTTGGCAACAAAGGATGAACACGCACATACAGACTTTATTATGTAATGTTATTCTTTATAGTTTGAGTACTTTTCTCAGGCCTTATAAGCAAATACACAGGTAGGTATATTTTATTATGCACATATTTATATAAATAAAGGAACTCAAATGCAAAAAGGTAGATGGGATTTGATAGTGGTCTAATGAGTCCATCTTTCTTTGTGCTTGTGACAGTTGCATCTTCTGCCAGGATTTCCTTCTTTGATGTTCAAAGTTGAGGGGGGTTTGTTCTGTGAATTTGTACTGGAGTAAATGAACTTTGGAGGGGGGAAAAAAAATCTATGTATCAAATTTCTCCAATAAGGGTTTGGTGTCTAAGATATAGAAGCAATTAATAAATATATATTTGTAAATATGTAACAATTAATAAAAACATGATATATAATAATGTATAAATAATTAATAAGTATATCTCACTATATAATAGTATAAATAATTAACAAATACATGTAATAAGTAAATGTAATTGCTCCATTTAAATGAATAAATGGTCAAAGATAGGAACAAACACTTCTCAAAAGAACTAATCACTAATAATAAGAGAAATGCAAATCAAAACCAACTTGAATCTTCATTTTACATGTCACAAATTGGCAAAAAAACTCAAGAAATGGCAATAGTCCAAGTTGGAGGGGTTGTGGAAAGATGGGCACACTAAAGTGCTGCTGATGGAACCGTGAAAGGTACCGTCATTTTGGGAATTATTCAGAAAAAGTGACTACAATGTCCGTATCCTTTGAACCAGAGACTCCATTATTGAGCATATACCTCAAGGAAGCCATTGATAAGAAAAAAAGTCTCCATGGACTCCAAAATATTTATAGCAGCACTTCTTGTGAAAGCTAAGAATTGGAAATAAAGTAGATGCCCGTCGATTCAGGATTGGCTGCACAAATCGTGGTACATGAATGTGTTGGAATATTATGTGCTGCAAAAAATGATGTGTGGGATGTAAGCATAGAAGCATGTAAAGGTCTTAGGAATTAATGGAGAGTGAAGGAAGGAGACACAAGAAAGTTGTATACACAGTAATTATAATAATGTAAAGGGAAAGAATAATAACCCAAAAATCCAAAGTCAATGTAACAAGATTATGAAGATCAAATAGGACTCAGATGAAGAGATACGAGAAGACACCCTCAACCTACCCCTTCGTGGAAGTGTTACACATTGGACCCATTTCTGGACTTTTTCAACATATCAATCAGTTGTGCTGACTTTTTTTTCCTCTACAAAAAATTGCTTTTTGTCCCATGGATGGCTCTCAGAAAGGGGAAGCAGGAAGGACACATGGGATACTATGTTGATATAAGAAAAAGAAAATACCATAAAAAAAAAAACTTATTTATAAGAAAAAGAAACTCTGAAAGGGACCTTTTCCTATTTCATCTTCCTTGGGCTATAGTAGTAATCCAGAGGTCACTCTGCCTTCTCTGGTGGCAGCGGCAACCTTTGGTGATGTCGATTTGTCCCTAGGTCTTGTTAATTAGTGCGTGCTCTTCATGTGTCAGGCTTTCCCTATTGTTAGTGGAATTAGAACAAGTCTCTCTAGATACAGAATCACTGTGTTTCAGGAAAATTATTGTAAAGTAGAATGGAAATTTCTTGAGGACAGAGACTGAGTTGATATTTTCCTTTGTACCCTTATTATATTATTATTATTATAGTATACTATATAATTATTATATACTTATTATAGTATAGCACAGGTTGTGGGGCTATTATCCTAGGCTCTCTTTTGTGCTGGCAGATTGATTCCACAGAGGGAGGCTGATTAATCCTCCCTTTAGGTTTCTAGGGGTAAACCTGAGTATTGGGGGGTAGTTTTCTAACACTTTTGTTCACAAGCCCTCACTAGTATACTTTCTCCATTAATTATCAGTTGTTCAGTTAGCCAATCAGCTTTAATTAGCTTGTAGGGCGCTAAGGTGGTACGGTCGATAGAGCATTAACCCTTGAGTCAGAAGGACCTGAGTTCAAATCCAGCCTCAGATACTCACTAGCTATGTGACTCTGGGCAAGTCACTTAATCCTGATTGAATTTTGCTAATAGCATAAAAGTTTGGCATAACAAATGGTGTAATGGTTCGGTACCAACATCCCCTCCAAGCTGGAAGCCCGCTCTTCCACTAGTATGTACAAAGTCCAAAGGAAAGAGACTCAAGCTTAAAGAGCATTTGTGACAAAGGGGGAGTTCCTGGTTGCTGGAAATCGTTTTTCCCTTTGGTCAAGCACTGATAAAGTCCCTGTTAAACATGGTATAGCCTTTTTTCTAGGTTTCTTGTAGAATCCTGGACCAGCCTTTCTTTACTATGTCTAGTTTGTCTTCTTCTCTTGATGTAGACACCATCACCAGCCACTACTTTTCCAAGGATGCTGTTGGCATGTTGATGACAAGTCCAAAACTTCTGATACTTGAAGGTTCACAAAGTCATGCTCTTGTCATAAGCGGGGAGGGGGCTGAGAGGAAGAGACAAAGGGCTCTTCTACCTCTCCAGCAATTCTCTCTCAGGGGCTTGTCTGCAATTGCTTTCAAATCTACTTGCTGTTTTATTTGAGCCCCACAGTGCATGACTGACTCTTCAGCCAATTCCAATATACTTCCTGTCTGTTGTCTTTTAATTTCATATGATGGCTTTCAACTACTTCCAAATTGATCAGATACTTTTTCCATATAGTTGAGAGTCTGATTAATTCAGTTGAGGTGTTCTTACTTGATTAGGGAGATAGGATGATTGATTGATTCAATCCCACTCTTACGCTACACTAACACATATTTTATAGAGTAAATGCTTAACAAATATTTCTTGAATTGAATTGAATACCATTTTCCATTGTTTTATATTGGGAGGTGAGTCCTGGAAGAACCTTGGAAGACTTTTTGCCTTGTTGACTACCATTCATTACTGTTTTCATTCTCACAGCGTTGGTTAATTAGCTTCACAATTTTGGGTTCTCAGTGTAATCAATGTTAGACATTATGTTATCGGGAGAGAGTACTGGTTGCTTGGCATTTCTCTGGCTGACTCACAGAAAAGGTATAGACCTAATAGAAATCATCAAGAATTTTATTATGCATTTGGTCATATAGATTTGTTGCTAAATTATTAAAGTGGGTTTCAGTTTTTTTCCTTCTAATTACTTGGTATTTAAAAACTAATGACAGTGTTTTGCCATTGGCTATTTTTCCCTCAGGTGCTTTTTCCGTTTCTGTGGTCAGCAGTGTTGTTAGCATGTATCATTAGCACTTCTGAGATCAACGTGTAATTGTGTGTAGGAGCCAAAGGAGAGAACGAGGAAGTTAGTACAAAATCATGATTCAATCTTGAGATGGACTTAAGCATTTCTATTTCCCCAAGTAAGAAATGAAGGAAAGGGAAGTTTTAAAACTTAGGAAAGTTTAGACAACTGAAATATAATTCTGTACAATAAATGGAATGAATAAAAAGAAGTTTATTTCTATTACACACTAATGGAGGCACATGTGCACACACAGAAGCAGGAGAATGGAATTGGGTTTTCTCCTTCTCCCCCTTAATTATTATGGCCTTAATTGGCCATAATATAGAAATGACGTAGGTTTTTTAAATTACTTGTATGTCCAGGTGGATAGCTTCCTAATCTTAAAGACATTAAAGATTTGCTAAAACATAAACGTAAGAAAAACATAAAAACACTCTCAATATTTTTTTGGAAAATAATTTTTCTTACAGTATTATTTGTTAGGAATGTTATGAATTAACTACTATTATTTTAATTGAATTAATAAATATATTTTAAAATTTTATCACTTCTAATTTCTTATTTATTAAATGTCAGTAGATATCCCACGTCAGTGGTGTCCAACTTAAAAAAAAAATCGATCCCTGCCAGCCTCTTATTGCCTTAAAAAAACACAAATGAACATTATCTACATTCTGTTCTATTTTTATTTATTTCATGTATCACTTCCCAATTTACAGTTTAATCTGATCTAGCCATGCCCTGGGGCTTGATTTTGAGCCCTCCAACAGGCTCAATGAGGTCCTTAATGATTTTTAAGAGTATAAAGGGGTCTTGAAACCAAGAAGTCACTGAGACTAGGAATTGTTTTATTCTTGTACTTGAATCCCCATCACCTCTTCCAGTGGCTGGCACATAGTAGCCATTTAATATAATTTTATTGATTCATTGATGGATACCTGTTCTGTATCCCTCTTCTCTGATGACACAAATTTTCTGCCTACCTTTTGCCTTGAAATTCTCTCTCATTTTCCACTCCCTAGGCAGCCAAGGGAGAAGTATTACACTGTGGATAGAGAACCAACTCTGAAGTCAGGAAGACTTGGATTGAAGTTCTGCTTTTCACAAAAACTAGCTAGGTAACCATGAGGGAGACATTTAACCTCTCAGCATCCCCAAGAAACTCTCTGAAACCAAGTTAAATAAAAATTGATCTGAATCATTGAAAAGAATTTCCACTCTAGGTATTCCCTCCACCAAAGCAATCACAGGTCAGAATTATAAGAGATTATTTTCATCTAGTGAGATTTCTTGTCAGACATACTAGAATTTATAATGATCCAGCTTCTGTCTACATAACTCTTCTGAAACTGTTCTCCCCAAGGTCACTGACAGCTTCCTTAGTACCAAATGGAAGGACCTTTCTCACTTCTCATCTTTGAACTTTGTGTATCCTTTGACTCTTTTGTGTGCCCTCCCCATCTTCTGGATAATGTCTCTTCCTTGAGCTTTCCTGGCACTGCACTTTCATGGTTTTCTTCGACCTCTCTGAGTGCTCTTCCTATTTTACCTCCTACCCCTAAGTGTTGGGTTCCATCCTGAGTTGTCTTCTGTCCCTTGGCAATCTCGTTAGTTCTCAATGATTAAGTCTTTGTGGATGATTTCTCAATACGTCATCTTCCCTGAGATGCAGACTTCTATTTCCAGTTTCTAGTAGATAGAATTGCTTGCCTGTTTGCAGGTGATGTAAAATTAATTTCTCTGTTTTTCTTAATGGAACAACCATTTGCTGAGCACCTAACCTTGAATTTATCTATTGCTCCTCTGTTTCTCACTTCTCCACACAGTAGATTGTGAAAGGATATAAGGAAGCAGTGAAGTGGAAATCAGAGGACCTAAATTTAAATCTTAGCTATGTAACCAACTCCCTGTATGACTTAGAACAAGTTTCTAGGTCTCTTTTTTCCCCTTTTGTAAAATAAGAGTATTAGGCAAAGTCAGGAGTTCTTAATCTGGAGTCTGTGAACTTTAAAAACAATATTTTGATAACTGTATTTCAATATAATTAGTTTCGTTTGTAACCTTTTATAATTTTATGCATTTATAAAACATTCTGAGGAATTCATAGGCTTTACCAGACTGTCAATGGCATTTATGCCATAAAAAAAGATTAAGAACCTTTGGACTAGATGGTATCTAAGATCTTTTCTAGCTATAAATCCTTTCCTTTCTTTTCTTCCCTTTTTTCTTTCCTCTCTTCTCCTTTCCCTTTCTTTCTCTTTCTTTTTCTTCCTCTCCCCTTCTCTGTCTTTCCCTTCCCCTTCCTTTTCATTCCTTCCCTTCCCTTTCTCTTTTTCTTTTCTCCCTTAAGTATGTTTGAGTCATTATCATGAACCCAAAACCAAACCAAAGGGAAAAGAGAAATGAAAACCCAGCTCTGCAGCAGTTTGCCAACCAACCTGGATCCTCTAATCCTGGATGCAAATTCTGTCTAGATTGTTCTCTACATCCACCCTGTCTTAAACTTCATATTCCAGGGATTATTTTCAAAGCTTAATTACAAATGCTTTTATGTAACAGGGAATGTGTCTAAATGACCAAATTAGTGGTTGATTTATAGGATTTGAATTACAATCTAGCTTTCCCAATGTAATTATCGATTAAAATACCATGCCTGTGTGCACCCCATGGAGACAGCTCTAGCGTTAACAAACCTTGCCTTGGAATAAGGCACATTTAAACTATGCAAAAAAATGTGTGGCTATAAAGAAAATAATTACTCATTACTATGCATTCATTTTTAAGTTTAAGAGAAAAAGCCATTGAACAATTTTTGAGTTACTGAAAGTATATTGCCTTCATGCTATACATGAGCTACTGTGGCTTAGACATGACAGTCTTGGCTTCCTACTTCGCAGCATTGTTATGATGCTGTTTGGATCACAGGACACAGTCAACGTACACGTTACACGCTAAGTACATGTTCTGAGGATACTATTGGAGATGGCAGCTTTTATTGCATTAATGGTCTTATTTCATTACAGTTCAGTGGAAAATCCTTTCCCATCCCACTGACTAACACACTCATACATAATATTCAATTAGATTCAACAGTCAAATGACCGTTAGTGCCTATTATGTGTCAGATACAGGGGACACAAAGGCAACAATGAGAGAACCCTTGTTCTCAGGAAGTTCACATTCAGTTGTAGCTACTGCACTTCCCTTCCCCTATTTTTCACCTTTCCTTTCCCTTGATCTTTACTTTTGCTGACCCAGCCAACATTCCCTTCCCTTCTTGGTCTTTCTCCTCTTCCTTCTTACCAGCCTTTCCTCTTTTTCTTTTATTTTTTTCTCCTTCCTTTTTTTCTTCTTTACTTTCCTAAAACGAGTAGCAGGAGAAACAGAAAGGCACATATTATAGTATTAAATTCTGATTGGAGGACCCATTGTACCCAGACCCGCTTGTCAATCAGGGTTGGGGAAGGCATAATCCGCTGGTCTGCAGCTTTTGTATTACCTGCTATTCATCATGTAGCAGGTTACCCCCATCTGTCTGTACCCATTACACATCATATACAGGCAATGGGGAGGAGCTGAGATGCAATGGCCCATTCCCTTTGCTGACCTGGATGTATCTGAATTTTCTTTATCTTATTATGAAAGTTATCAATAAAAGCTGGTTCTACCTTGAATCCCTTGCTGATCTCTGCTCATCAGTCCATCAACATGCTGTTACCTTGACATATTCTTAATAAACTTCTTTTAATTCTCTTTTTCCTAAGTTTTGTCTCATTAATCAAGGAGAGAACCTGAATAAAGAATATTCCTTTTAACAATAGCATTAAGGAAGCTACTTACACCCCCATCCCCCCCCACACACTTACACACACATTAAACCTTGTGTTCATTTAGTCAGCTTGTAAGCTATGAGCCTACTGAAGACAAGCCATATTAGTTGCACCATAGGATCTTAGAACCGGAAGGAGCCTTAGATATCAGCTAGTTCAATATTTTCATTTTAGAGTTGAGGAAACTGAGGCCCAGAGAGAGAAAAGACTTGGTTGAGGTGCTGCAGAACCAGAATTACCATTCAGGGTTCTTGACTCATTGTCAAGACATCTTTTTTCTGTGCCAGGGAATACATCAGTGTTATATACTGGGAGTTTAGTCGGTGTTCAATGAAGAAAAAATATTTTTGCACAATAAGATTGTAGATTTGTTTTTTTTTAACACACATACCTTAAGGCCAAATTGTATATTGCTGTTTAAGCATTTTTTAAATTGATATTTTAGTAGGCTATGGCACTAGTGGTAATTGGAAAAAAAAGTAGAAGATGTTGCTGTACATTTGAATTGTTCAGTATTTCTAATTTGACCAGAATTAGGTGGCTTGTAAAATTAATAATGGGAAAAAGATTATTTCCCTTCTAGATGAATTATGACAGTTTCCTCATCCAGAATAAGAGGATAATAATCCATGCATTGCTTGACTTGTTGGGTTGTTTTGGAAAAGTTCTTTGTGAACCTTTAAATATTATTTAATTATGAATTATTGTCATAAAAAAATAAAAATATGAAGAATATAGAGCATAGAACCTCATGGCCAAAGGCTTATCAATAGTTTGTATGATATCAGCTGAAGATTTGTGGCCATTTCCTTCTAAGCAGACAATGATGCCTCAAAAACAAAGCAATGTCAGCCCTGAGCTGGTTCAGCAGAAAGGGTAAAGATGGAATGGTTGGGGAAAAATACTCCATCTCTCCTGCCTTGGTTACAAAACACCAGGGATAGGAAGACGGGGGAAATATGCTGGGAGCAGAAAGTAGTTTGACTATGAGAATAAATATTCCCATTAATATAAGCCATAGCTATTTTGATGTTTCTTTATCAATCATTTCTATGTGGAACTAATCTCTCTGAAAACTGACCTTGCATCACCAGCTATCTGGTGTCCTTCTCTTCCAGGATGCTCCATTAACATCTCAAACTCAATATGCCCCACCATGGAACTCATCATCTTCCCAATTAAACTCATCCTTCTTGTAAAGTTCCCTGTTTCTGTTGAGAGCCCTTATCATCCTCCCAGTGACCCAAATTTATAACCTCAGAGTCATCTTTGATTCTTTCAATCATCTCCATATCCAACTAGTTGCTATGACTATTGGAATTTAATAAAAGTGTGAACTAAGACAAATCTTTGTGCAAGATGACATTTATTAAAGGGGGCATTCTGCCTGCCAATAAATGGGACAGTGGTTTGCCTCCATTAATGCAAAAGACTCCAAGCAAAAGGACAGCTTTTCATGTATAGACTTTGGAGAGTATAGAACAAAGAACAGACCATGGTAGATGGCATGGAATTTGGGGCAACATGGTTCCTACAGAGCTGAGGCTCAGGAAACATGATTGGTTGGAAGTTTGGTAATGGGGGCTAGCAATGACCCCCTTCTTCTTTCACAAGACTAAGAAGTGTTCAAGGTTTGAGTCCAGGTGCAAAGGATAGCTTAGTGGAGAAGGTAGCAGACTGGTTCCCTTGCTTTCACACACAGTCCCAAAAGTTAGCAGAATTTCTTGAGACAAGCCCATTATAGACCCCTGAGCTATGAGCTAAGTTCAGAGACAAAGAACCATGACTTAAACAATTACAGGACAAACACAGTTACCGCACAAAATCAATTATTTTTAAAAGGATCGATAAGAATATGGTACAGGATTGTTGATAATCTTTTCTTTGTCAAGTTGGGTTGATTCTACTTCCATAATCTTTCTGGTATTACTCTCTTTCTCTCTATTTATTCAGCTGACAGGCTAGCTCGGGTCCTAACTAGTTCCTTTGATTCCAGTCTCTACTTTCTCCTATCCATCTTTCATACTGTTGCAGTAATACTCGTCCTAAGGCACGGATCTGGTCATGTTACTCTCTGCTCAAAAGCCTTCAGTGTTTCCCCTATCTCCTCTAAAGAGAGTTTGACATTTAAAGTAACATACAATGTAGTTCTTACTTGCTTTTCCAGACTTTCACTGTTTTCTTCACATATTCTACATTTCAGTCAAACTGTTGTTTCCTAAACTTGACATGCTTCATCCCATTTCCCTGCATTCCTCCACGTTGTCCTCCATAGCTAGAATGCACTGCGTACTCGTCTTGCCTCTTTACAGCCTGATTTTCCTCTAAGGCATCATTTTCTCTGTGATCCCTCCTCTGATTTGCCCAGTCATTAAGACTTTCTCACTTTTATTTTCCCAGGAGAATCTAAGCTCCTTTAGGGCACATACAATTTTGTTTTCATTTTAGTCTCACTAGTATCTAGCAATGTACCTGGCATATGGAAAATGCTTAATACAATTACAGATTTAGAACTGGAAGAAACCTTAGATACTATCCATTCTGACTCCCACTTGAATAATGATTGATGGTGATGATGATAGCTACCATTTGTATGAATGCTTTAAGGCTGCAAAGTGTTTACATGTATTAGCTTAGGAATGAGACTATGTGACTTGCCCAAAATCACACAGGTAGGAATTGAACCCATCTCCTGCGACTCTTAGCCCAGCTTTCTTTTTACTATACTAGACTTAAAATGGATCATTGTGAAAAAGCAGGCAGAGACCTTGTACTTATACCCTCTGCCTCTGGTACCTCTTTTCTATCTGTGAACAGTGCCCTTTATTCTCTCCTTAGGTATAATTTAAAGTGTTTCAGAATTTTTTAGATTCACTTGAAAAGTGCAATGTGACTTCTCTGTTTCAAGGGATAATCCCCTTTGAGTAAGACTGAAAGTCCTTTAGGTAAAAAGGAATGACAAACCCCACATCTCTAGGTACAAACTGAACTTTGTAAAGAATCCAAAACAATGTGCACATAAGCAATGAAATTTGTGTATGGCTATTTGACTTGCTATTCAGTCATGTCTAACTCTTTGTGACCACATTTGGGGTTTTCTTGGCAAAAGTACTGTATTGGTTCGCCATTTCCTTTTCCATCTCATTTTAAAGATAAGGAAACTGAGGCAAACAGGGTTAAGTGACTTGTCCAGGGTCACACAGAAGCCAAATATTAACTCAGGAAGAAGAGTCATCTTGACTCCAGGTCTAGTGCTCTCCACTATACCACCTAGCTGCCTGATTGCTTGACCACTGAGATTAAAAGGGATTTATTTCTTGATGTTGGACTATTTTGGTTATAGTCAGTCAATCAACAAGCATTTATTAAGCACTTAATTTGTGCCAGTCACTGTACTGGCACTACAAATACAGTAGCAGAAATAAACACAGTTGTGCCCTCAAGGAAACAACATTCCCATGGGGGAAGATAACACATAAAAGGAAGCCACAAAAGGGTGGTGGGAGGGAGACATGAAGGAAGTGACATGATAGAGAAAGAGAGGGATGAGACATGACTGGCTTAAATAGAGGTTCTGGCAAGTCATCAAATCAGAGGGAAAGGCCACAAAGCATCCCATGTGTGAATTCCAGAGCTTCCGAAGAGTGGCTGGGAGTGTTGGTGCATACATGTTTCGGGAACAGTAGACATATGAAAGAATAATAATTATGTTTTCTCTTGATTTTTCTTCTTTCACAGTTTCGTTTCTGATCCTAATGTGAACCATGCTTTCCGTACATCCCAACTGACATCAGGCCTGGACCAGATTGTGTTCCACGATCCGTCTACATCTTCTCACCTGCCACAGGTCAACAGAAGATGGAAAACTCCAGCAGGGATAGGACATCCTTAGTGAAAGGCGCTAAGGACATTGCCAAGGAGGTGAAGAAACAAACCGTGAAAAAGGTGAATCAAGCAGTGGACCGGGCCCAGGATGGCTACACCCAGAGGTCTTATAGCCGGTTCCAAGATGAAGAAGATGATGATGATTATTACCCAGCAGGAGAAACCTATGATGGGGAAGCCAACGATGATGAAGGGTCAAGTGAAGCAACAGAAGGCCATGATGAAGATGATGAAATTTATGAAGGCGAATATCAGGGCATTCCCAACCTAAACCAAGGGAAAGACAGCATCGTGTCTATAGGGCAGCCCAAAGGTGAGGAGTACAAGGACCGAACTGAATTGGAATCTGAAAGAAAAGCTGATGAGGAAGAATTAGCCCAGCAGTATGAGCTAATCATTCAAGAATGCGGCCATGGACGTTTTCAGTGGGCCCTTTTCTTTGTCCTGGGGATGGCGCTCATGGCGGATGGCGTAGAAGTCTTTGTGGTGGGCTTTGTACTGCCAAGTGCTGAGACAGACATGTGCATACCAAATTCTAGATCTGGATGGCTAGGTGAGATGAAGCTATATTTAAAGTTGTTTCAGTGACCATGGTTATTAATCTAGTGACACTATTTTAATTGAATCCTTCTATCTGCATGTGTGTGCATGCACGTATGTGTACATACACGTATGCGTGTGTAGACACATATGTATGTGTGTGTATATACACCGATATGTGTTTTTATAGATATATACACATGCATGTGTATACATATGTATATATGCACATGTATGTATATGTATGCACATACTACATATATATGTGGAATGTGCATTTAAAGTGGGCATACTTTAAGTGGGATATATGAAATTTTTAAAAAATATTTTTATAGCTACCTTTCAATATGCTTGGTTTCCTTTGGGATCCCAGAGGGTTTTAAAAAACAAAATATATTTTAAAACATTATTAAGAACATTATTCCGAGGAGTGGTCTAAGGCAGAGGTATGCTAATACATATTTAACAACCAGATTTCTGCCCCCAAAATGTACGCGGGACACACTTTTATATTTAATTTGCATCATTAACATTTTCTCCATCACTTTCTTAAGTCTAGATGATTAACCAAACAATTCAACAAATCTTGATTTGTAGCGTTTGCTTACATGGAAAATTAGCAATCATCTTTGAGCTGTAAAGACTGTTCTGTGTGTGCATACCACTGTGATAGACTTCACTCTGCTAAGGAAAAGCTCTGTGAAATAAAAAAGGTTAAGAACCCCTCGTTTTGAGGAACATATTTTTATATATACTATTATAATACTTGGATTTTTTTTTTTACCAACTATGAGAGGGCATAATTCCTGTATGAAAATAATATGGTAGCATATTTTTTCTTCCAGAAAGGCGAATAATTACAAAGCAGTTGAGTCAAACTATATTTAATTTGCATGTTAGAATAAGAAAAATGGTTAAATCTCTCTAGGACTCTGCAACTTTCAGCTTCGCTATATGAATATATGGTTTTCTCCCCCCTCATAATCTCTTATTTCTTTAGTTTAAATAAAATTCTCTTGAAGATTCCACTTTTGCTCGTCAGTAGGTGTTATAGGGCATACCTTACTTAGGTCAACCTGGGAATTCAGGTTTAAGATTTGAATAAAATATTAAATTAATTAAAATTTTATTAAATTTTAAATTAATTAAAATCTGTAGGTCATCTAATAATTTAAAAAAAGGAGATTTACTTACTCATGTCATAAAAAGATTAGTTAGTCAATAAACTTTTACCAGGAGCCTATCACAAGGCAAGCACTGTTCTAAGTGCTGGGAATACAAAGAAGGGGAGAAGTCCCTGCTCTCAAGGCTCTCACAGTCTAATGGGGAAGCAACATGCAGACTATAATGTGCGAATAAGCTCCATGCAGGACAAATTTGAAAAAATTCTGGAGAGGAGAGACACTAGAATTGAAAGTGTTTGGGAAAGACTTCATGTGGAAGGAAAGAATCTAGCTGGGCCTTGAATGAAACTAGAGACCTCAGAGATGGAGATGAGGAGGAGAAGCACCCCAAGCATGGGGGACAGCCAGAGAAAATGCCTGGAGTGGGGAGATGTGGTTGCTCGCAAGGAGGATGTTGTCACAGGATCACAGTGTATGAAAGGTGTAGAAAGGGTAAGGTGGAAGAGGATTGGAAAGGTTGGGTAGGGGACAGGTTATGAAGGGCTTTGAATGTTCTACAGAGGATTTTGTATTTCATCCTGGAGGTAATAGGATGTCATTAGATGGCATCGTAATGTCATGTCTAATAGTCATTAGAGTTTATCAAGTAGCGGAGGTGACATGATCAGATCTGCCCTTTAGGAAGATCGCTTTGATAGCTGTGTGGATGATGGACTGGAGTGGGGAGATACTTGTGCCCGGAAGACCCACCAGCAGGCTATCGTGACAGGGTAGGCATGGGGTGATGAGAGCCTGCACCAAGGTAATAGTAGTGTTGGAAGAGGGAAGGGAGAAGTATATGAGAAATATTGCAAAGATAAAATCAATAGGTCTTGGCAACAGATTGGGTACTCAGCAAAGACAAAGCACCTGTTCCAATAGAGGTGCCCTCCTCATCTCCCTATAGAAATTAGTCTGGTCAGTGGGAAAGGATGTGATGATCCTCATGCCAAGTCTGAGGGTCACTGACTTCTCTGGGGCTGGCCACTTTTATACCCTTTGTCAACAAGAAAGCAGAGCAGGTTAAAGCAATGGCTTTACATTGAATGGCTGTTACATTATTAGTCTGGTCAAGACAGGGCTACCCAGTCTCTTTAAAAAGTGTGTTTTTAGAAAAGTTCTTAAAGGCCATGTATGGAAAAATGTTAATCCTGTAGATAAACAATGTATTTGTGGTTCTTGGGTGTTATGCTTTATTACAGGCATATGTGCATATACATACATACAAACATTATATTAGGAGAGTTCATTGAGCCATCTTTGGAATGTATAACACGGTGAGCCTTTGGGGGGGGGGGCTTTGATTAGATTTTCTCACACAGGGCAATAACCCTTTGCACCTTCTAAAATATGGGTTTCACTGAGGGGGCTTCCCCTGAGATTTATTGCCTGGTTCACACTGTTAAGAGGAACCATTCCTTTGTGCTGTCTTGTAAGGGTACATGACAAGCTCTTTTCCCTTTTGCTCTTTCACCTTTTGGCTCAGTCAAGATCAGACTGCAGGCCTAGGGAGTTCACCTCCAGAAGCCTTTAATGACTGTTTGGAACAAGGCATATGGGAGCCACATGGAAAGGGGAGCCATGTGGTTGCGTGCACCAAAGATGGTAAACTTTTGGCCATAGAGAAGGCAGTAACCAAGATTGCATCCAAGAGGATGCAGGGCACCTGGGGCCAAACCTGAAGGATGTAAGAAGTGGCACATCTTCTCTCAACTCTGGAAGTTATGGAGAAGGGAGCAACACGTTCTGAATGGTGAGAGCTCCCAAACTCCTGCTTCTGGAGGAATGTTGGGAGTTCCTCCTCAGGCTTTCTGACAATCCTAAATTCAAGAGTTCCAGCAACTTCTATCAAACAAGGGGCAGCCAGTTTATGACTAGAACCTGATCCTAGAATTTAGCCTTCTAGCAAAAGAAGTCCATAATATTATTGCTATAGAGATGGATTGAGTCATCTAGTCCAGTCACCTCCTTTTACAAATAAGAGAACAGAGGCCAGAGAAGTAGAATGGCTCAAAACCACACAGGTAGAATGTGGCGGTCAAAATTCAGAGTCATGATCTGACTCCAAATTCAGCGCTCTTAACCCTACTAAGCCTGAGTATCACTGTATACACACAAATATTATCTACAGCAATTAATACGCACACACTCATACACACACATACACAAAATACATATACATGTTACTTAATGGAATACATATGTATATTATGTGAATCTGTATATTTAGTACTGTAGATAATATTCATGTATACATAATACTATAGATACAGTAGCATCTAGCTTTCCAAAAAAAGTATACATTTTGAAGTTTAATCTTCATTATTAATATTTTCTCCTTAACTTTCTTAATTCTAGATAATCAACCAAGCAATAAATCAAGCGTTAATTTTATGCATATATGTAGATATGTATGAGTTTGTGTGTATACAGCACTGTAGATAATATTTCTTGTTATAGAAGAGGGGATGAAGGCTCAGATAGATTAAATGACTTGCCAGGGTCGCAAAAGTAATAAATGTGTAATAAGTAAATAAATAATAGTAATCAATGGTAGGGGTAGAATCCAAATCCAAATCTTTCCGTCCTTTCAAAGTCCAGCGGTCTGTTCTATCGGCTCTAGTGTCTTTTTAATACATTCCTTCAAACTCATCTCTAAAATCTTTTTCTCTTTGGTGACAGTCTGTTCATTGCAAAGTTTTGGATAAAAACCTTTAACACAATTTAATAAAAAGACACATTTCACAGAATGTTTTAAGTGTAGAGAACCGAGACGACTTAGAATCTCATCTTAGCGGTTTAGCATTTTCAGACAAATTGTGGAATAAATACTTTCCACACTGCTAATGCTAGTGAATATATTGCAATGTATTAAATTCCAAATTCAGTATTAAAAGATGAACACACAAAAGGGAAGAGGAATCGAAGCTGAGCTCTGCTGCTGCTTCCTTATCTCCTTCACGCTGTACCAAAGCATGGCAACCCAGGAGGTTCTCTTATCAGCAGGTCCCACAAAACCTAATGATATTGCCCACCCCCAGGTGATATTCCAGAAGTGTAGATAACACTGCAGAACAATTGGTACAGAACATTTCCATCCATCCATAAATGTTGTTTGCTTTAGTCAAATAAATACATGTCCCCAGGAATGTGCAGTTTTGCTCCATGTTGTGAAAGTCCCTGATAGAAATACTTAAATTGCATCATAACGAGCCCTTCCAGACTTGCATTTCAATTATTCTTTCCATTGTCATTTCACTCATAATTGCATCCTAACTGAGTCTTTTTCAGACAGGCATTTAAATTGTTTTTCCATTTCCATTTCATCACATAATAGCTTTGTAATATAATTACCACACTGAGCCATTGCTATGGGACCAGGACTTGAAGGAAGAAAAAAGGCATGGCCTGCATTTAGATAATTTGGAAAATGGATTGCCAAAGCACTTTCCTTTTGAATTAGTTCATTCATTCATGGATTCAATCAATCAACAAACATTTATTGAGCACCAACTGTGGACAAAATACTGTGCTGGGTGTACTGTAAAATATATGGTTCCCTCGTCAACAGATCTTACAAAACCTAATGATATTATACCTCCCCAGGTGATATTCTAAAAACGTAAATAATATGGCAGAGCAGTTGCTAAGTCAAACCACACCCTTTCCTCTGGGGATTTATAATCTAGAAGGATTGGAGAAGTGGGTGGGAAGGTAATACATGCTAATAACTAGTACTGATAAATACATAGTAATAACAATAACTCTAAAAGAGATCCAAGCACAGTGGTGAGTGTGTATAAAGACACGCAGAGCAGCATAGTCTCAATGAAAAAGAATGTATCTTTGTCATTTTCTTTCTCTTAGGACGTGCTCTGAGACTCACTTTTAATAGGGAGGCCTGAGCTCTTTGGAGAAGTGTGTTAGTTAATGTTACTGTCCTGGACAGGACCCACTTTCTAACCCAGTGATTTTCTTTCCAGAAATCAAGTAAGAAGTTCAATTTCAGATGACCAATCCATCTCTTTATTTGCTTTTTTAAAGCCCAATTTATTTTGAAGTATCTTGAGACTAAATAGCAACATAATTGGAGAGGTCACAGACAAGCCTTCCAGAGCTGACTATCCAAAGTTTCAATACAGTCCATTGTGTTATTCCCTTTGAGATTTTCCTGGAAAATCAATTTTACATTCACACTTCCTTGTCGGGTGACCAATAGTCCAAAAGAACACAAGAAGAAAAAAAGATTTCAGAAAGATATACCACTTTCTCTAACCCTACTCGGTCTTAATTTTCATCATCTAATTATACAGTCTTCTATTTCCATTTTGCAGAAGGAATGGCCCCCAAAGTAGCCATGAAGGGACAGAGAACAGTTCGTTTGAGTAGAAGCAGAGCCCCTAAAGATAGCACATTTTATTGCTAGTGTTGAGTGGACAATGAGGGGGTGAAGGAAGGGACATAAAACAAGAAACTAGACAGATTTCTGTGTGTTCCTGGGGGCTAAACTAGTAACCATAGGGGAGAGTTGAAAAGAAGCAAATTTAGCCTTGATGTAAGAAAAGACTTCTTCCTGATCAACTAAAACTACTTTAAAAAACGAGAAATAGGCTGCGTCAGGAACTAGGGGGTCCCCACTACAGGATATGTCTAAACATAGTTTGTATGACAACTTGTCAGGTGCATTGGACAAAAGATTCTTTTGGACTAAATAGCCATAAGTTGGCTTCCAACTTCGGAATTCCATTATTCAGCAAAATGTTCTCCTGAGACGGCCCTTCTTAGAGCTGCTTCACCCCACCCACGCGCCAATGTAGATCATAAAGCGCGTGGTCCCAGAGACAGTCTGCATCTGAGCCTGCGTTCACGGTTGCCTTATTTTGCCAGAGTTCATTCTCAGTAGGTTAGTCGTTAGGTGACGAATTCTCATGAAACAGAAAAAGTGCAATACGATCCTTGGCTCTTCGTGGCCTTCTTTTTCCTTAGTTACCTTGGTGGAGTGATTGAAAACGATTGAAAAGGAGCACGAAGTGATGAGATTCAGAAGACCATTTATTACCATTCATGTAGCTTTTGGTCATTTGTACGTGATACCTTTATCCATGACAAACAAGTTACCTGATGTTAGAGCTGGCATTCTTAACTTGTGGTCCCTGGACACTTCAAGATGTTCTATGGATAAATTTCAAAGGATCCATGAATGTGGATGTGGAAAAATATATATATATATACACACACACACACGTACATGCATACACACACACACACACACATATATATATCTTTATTTTAACTTAACTCTGATTGAAATTTAGCAATTGCTCCAATTATTTAAAAACAGGATTCTGAGAATGGGCTCATAGGCTTCCACATATTGGCAAGGTAAGGTCCTTGACCAACAAAAGGGTTAGAAGGCCTGTATTAGGGAAAAACGGAGCTATAGCAAAATTAACATCTTTACTCTAAATGAAACCAGGAGTCTTAAGAAAGTTTACACTTAATGTCAGGATGTCATACTTTAGAGCAGAAGTGTCATACTCAAAGATCCTGGGCCTCGTGAAGTGGTAAAACTCCCTAGTGTGGTCCAACCCAAGCTAAAATGTAATTAGGAATTGTTTAGCAAAATAGATCAAAATATAGTACAACATAGACAATGTTAATTTGTGGTTTTCTAAGTCAGTATGAGGCGACAAGGATCATTTCTATCTGGGTTTTTCATCTCTGCCAATAAACAAATAAAATCAGCTGAATAAATTGCATAATAAAATAAAAAATGTTGAATAAGAAACAAATAAAGGAGTTAGTAGGTTTTGTTCCTTTGTACACCCAATGATCACGATTTATGGTACACTGAGTGATGTTGGCAGATGAATGTCAGTGCTCTTATTAACCCTATTTTGTAGATTAAGAAACTGAGGTAAATTGAGATGATTTACCCAGGGTCATAGAGCTAATAAGTATCTGAACTCATATCCTTCCTGATTTCAAGCCTAGAACTCTGTCTCCTGTGCCATCTAGCATTAAGGCGTTTAGAGCCTGATTACATAGTCAACTTAGATAACACAGGTTAAAAAAATCAGTTTTAGGAAACCTATCCCTGCTTTTCTTTATGTTTTTGTTGACTGACTTAATCTGCTTTGCCATCAGTGTGTGTGTGTGTGTGTGTGTGTGTGTGTGTGTGTGTGTGTGTGTGTGTGTCTTAGTCATCTGAGTAGGTCTTGGGATCTAGTTTCCTGATAATCCATGACTTTGAGGAGCAGCTTGCCTGTGAGGAAAGACGTGTCCAGAGATTTATTGCTAAATTGTGGGCAGAAATAAACACAGTGAATGTAAGACAGCTTTACCAAAGAATCCATTCGCACATGGACACCTTCTATCAGCCTGACGCGTTGTCACCACCCTGAGTGGTGGTCATGATTGCCACAGATTTGATAAATCTGATCCCATCAGTCACTTGGAAGTTCACTATTGGGCCTGTAGGTCAAATTTGGAACTTTTCTCCATCCAGCAAACTTTTGTGAAATATCTGCTACATGTATCAGACCACCAGGTGACTTGGTGGAAAGACCACTGAACCTAGAATCAAATCCAACTTCAGACACTTACTAGTTGTATGACCCTAGACAAGTCACTTAACCTGTTTGCCTTAGTTCTCTGGTCTGCAAAATGAGAATAATAACCCTTCCCTCCCATGGTTGTTGTGAGGACAAAAGTAGATAAGTATGTTATTTGTAATATTTAGCCCAGTGCCTGGCATGTAGTAAGCACCATAAAAATGATACTTATTATTGTTATATACTGTATATGATGTCTAGGGCAGCTAGGTAGTACAGGGGATAGAATACTGGTCCTAGAGTCAGGAAGACTCATCTTCCTCAGTTCAAATCTGGCTTCAGACACTTATCAGCTGTGTGACCCTGAGTAAGTCACTTAACCCTGTTTGCCTCAGGTTCCTCATCTCTAAGATGAACTGGAGAAGGAAATGGTAAACCACTCCAGTATTGGACCCAAATAGGATCATGAAAAGTCCGACGTGACTGAAAATAACTGAACCACAAGAATGATTCCTAGATGAATTCAAAGGTACTTATCTTAAAGGAAAATCAAACATTTTTAGAACAGAAAGAATCTAACCTCCTCATTTTTATGGATGCGGCTGCTGAGGCCCAGGTAGAGTACTTAAGTAACTTGCCCAAATCACAACTAGCTGGATCAGATGGGATTTCCTACCTCCCAGTTCGGTCCTTGCTCCACCATATTGCATTAGCTCTCCATTTATAGTCCAGTAAAAGAAATAAGGAACATGAACTGTTTGCAGTGTATTATAGTGAAAAAAATGAATTTAGAATTTTAAGATGGGGGTTAAAACTTTGGCTTTATATGACTCAGAGAAAGTCATCTCATCCTTATGGACCTCAGGTTCCTAGTCTGGAAAACAAGGGGATTGGACCAGGTGACCTCATAAATGTGAATTACTAGACAAAGTCATAGGTGATCAATGCTATAAGTGAGAGTCAGATGAGAGCTGTAGGAATGAAGAGATGGAGAAATAAGTTGTGGCAGGAGAAACCTCTAATAATTTTCATCTGTACTTTCCAACCCCCATTTCTTGTAGAGGTAATTTTAATATATTCCAGGCAGCAAATCTATGGGATGAATTTGTATGACTGGAGACTCAGATTGAGGGAAAGTGATTAAGAATCCCTGGGCTGGGAATGAAATGTTGTATAACTTGCTTTCTATTGTATGCCTGATAAATTCTCCAGGGGATCTTGAGAAACAGCCTGGTTGCTACTCACATTTGGTCATCAATTACTTGAATGCCCTGTGAATGTGCTATGTAAAAAAGTAGGAGGACATTCCTCTTTCTCTCTTTCTCTGGTAAGTATTTATGTCACCTTGACCTTCAGCAAAAGTAGAAAATTGGGGGTGTGCCCAAGAGTTGTTCAAAGCCAGGAGCTATTCTCCCTAGTAATCACTGTCCCAGAAACCAAGGGCATGTAGCAGAAGGGACCACAGTTACCATATTTCATAGGTCATCCTCATTAGATTTGGAACAAGAAGGGACCTCAGAGACTATCTCATCTAACTCCTTTATTTTATAAAGGCAGAAGCTTGAAAAAGTGAGGTGACTTGCCCAAGGTCATATAGTTATTAAGGAACCAAGGAATAAAGCCATGATTCAAACCTAGTCTTCCGACTCCAAATACAGATGTCTTTGACTCCTCCATCCTGCTTCTCATAACATTAAGTGACTGCTTCAGTCACCAAACACAGTTCTAATCCTGAAGATCAATAGGCTGAAAGCCTCCAGAGACACATGGACTTTATGAACTCCCATTAGAATGGAAGGTCCTTGAGGACAGGAATTGCTTCTGCTTATACTTGGGATGTTCCAAAAGTTTTAAGCTATGAAAGCTTAATTATTATGCTTCGTTATTGAATTTTAATAGAGTAAAACTACACTAAGACTTTTGGAACCCTCTGAACACATACACACATGCATACACATGTGTGTATACATATGTATTTACATACATACATATACATGTACACATATTTTAAGCACTCATCACCATAAGTTTGAGATGCATTCTTCTCCAGAGGCACTTGATCAATTTGCTTTTTGTGAAGGATTGTGTTTTGTTGCAAAGGCTGACCCTGAAGTTTTAAGAGAAGCCAGAGTAGACATCACGGTTATCCAAGATGATTGACCCAAAGATGAGTTTTGATAAAATAAAATAGATATCAAAGGAACCCTGCATCTAAGGCCTTGAATGGGGCTTGGACATAAAAAATAGTTTGGAAGAGAAAGACTATAAAAACAGGGATATCAGCGAAGGGTGGTGTTTTAAAGAAGACAGAAATAGTGGAAGAGTGTGAAGTAGCTAAGAAATTAGATGAACAGATTATGCCAGCTTTACATCTCAAAGATGGTTTATGGTTCAGCCATTTTTCAGTCATGTCCAACTCTTCATGACCCCATTTTAGATTTTCTTGGTACTTCCCAAAGTGATTTGCCATTTATTTCTCCAGCTCATTTTATGTATGAGGAAACTAAGGCAAATAGGATTGAATAACTTGATCAGGGTTGCACAGCTAGTAAGTGCCTGAGGCCAGATTTGAACTTGGGAAGATGAGTCTTCCTGACTCTGGGCCTGGGGCTCTATCCATTGTGCCACCTAGATGCTTAAAGACGATAGAGACCTTATAATTACACAATACTTTCTTTGGGAGATAATTGTATGGCCTAGGCAAAGATGGGCATCTATGATAAAATTAAAGGATAACTTCAGAAATGCAAAGACATTATAATGAATCATCACAAGTCTCTATTGTATTGATCTGAATTTCTGAAGATATATCCTCTGAGGCTGCAAATTAAGATGAGATGGAAAAGGCCAACTCTGACATTTGAAACTACAACAGTCATTCTTCTACAAGCATCAAATAGAAACATTTCACTAAGACATCATTTTTGAAATATTACTTAATTAGTCTTTTGAGTAATACATCTCATTTTATATTTTAAAATGCTAGCTGATCTGGGGCAATTTATTTGTTGACACTTTGCATATCAAGTTGATGGATCTGTGAACTCCTTAAGGTTGATGCTCCACCCTCCTCTAGTATTACATATTGAAGTCTCTTCATGCAACGTTATTTCTTAGCATTTTGTGCAGATGAAAGAAATTTAGTTAAGTAGGTAGGTGGTGCAGTGGGAGCTTTAGGCTTGGAGTTAGGAAGACCTGAATTCAAATGTAGCCTCAGACACTTATTAGCTCTGTGGCTGTTGACAAGTCAGGTAAACTCTGTTTGCTTCAATTTCCTCAGCTGTAAAATGAGGAGAATAATAGCACTTAGAGATCTCTCAGGTGAGGATCAAATGAGATGTTTGTAAAGCGCTTAGTACAGTGCTGGCATGTGCTTGTTTCTTTCCTTTCTTAGCAAATTTAAGCAATGAAAATCTAGAACTAGAGAAAATTAATTGGGGAGAAGGCTGTGCATTACTTAATCCATAAATAGATATTTATTAAGTTTCTGCTATGTGCCAGGCACTGTGCTAAAGCTCTATGGATACAAAAAGAGGCAAAAGACAGCCCCTGCCTTCAAGGAGCTTACGATCTATTGGGGGTGACAACATACAAACAAAAGTATACAAAGCAAGCTGCATGTAGGGTAAATAGGAAATAATTAAATAATTAATCATTAACAGAGGGAAGGTACTGGTGTTAAGAGGTGTTGGGAAAAGTTTCCTGTAAAAGGTGAGATTTGAGTTGGGACTTAAAGGAATCCAGAGATGGCAGTAGACAGAGCAGAGAAGGAGGACATTTTAGGCATAGAGAACAGTCAGAGAAGATGCCTGGAGCTGAGAGATGGAGTGTTTTGTTTGTGGAACAGCCAGGAGACAATCTTGTGTCACAGGATTGAAGAGTACCTATTGGTGAGTAAGGCAGAAGAAAACTGGTCAAGTAGGAGGGGGCTAGATTATGAAAGACTTTGAATGCCAAACCTCTAGAGATTTTGTATTTGATCCTGAGGGTGATGGGGAGTCAATGGAGTTTGTTGAGTAAGAGAGTAATATGGTTGAATTTGCACTTTAGGAAAATCCCTTTGGTGACTAAAAGGAGGGTGGATTGGAGTGCCTTAAGCAAACCCACCAGTAGATTATTTTGATAGTCTAGGAATAAGGTGATGAGGGCCTACGCTAAAATGGTAGCAGTGTCAGAGGAGAGAAGGAGACATACTTGAGAGAGGTTGCAAAGGTGAAATCAACAGGTATTGACAAGATTGGATATGGGGACTGGGGTATAAGAGGTACTGAAAAGTCCAAGAAAACTCCTGGATCATAAGCCCGAGGGACGGGGAGGATGGTTTGTCCTCTATAGTAATAGGGAAGGGAGAAAGGAGAGAGTTTAGGGGAAAAGATAAATGAGTTCTATTTTGGACATAATGAGTTCAAGGTGACTACTAGACATCCAGTTTGAGTTGTCTGAAAGGCAGTTAGAGATGTGAGAGGTGAGATCAGCAGCTTTGGGATCAGCATAGGTAGATTTGAGAATTATCAGCATAGAGGTGGTAATTAAAACCATGGGAGCTGATGAGACCACCAAGTGAAATAGTATGAAGGGAGAAGAGAAGAGGAGCCAGGGCAGAACTCTGAAAGACACCTATATCTAGAGGGTGTGATCTGGAGGAGGATCCAGCAAAGGAAACCAAGAAGGTGTGGTTGGACAGATAGTAAGAGAACCAGGAGAGCCTTGCACCCTGAAAACCTAGAAAGAGAAGAGTATCAAGGACGAGAAAGTGATAACAGAGTGAAAGGCTAAAGAGACATTGAAGAGAATGAGGACTGATAAAAGGGCATTAGGTTTGGCAACTAAAAGATCATTAACAACTTTGGAGAGGGAGCTTCAATGGTTTTAGGTCAGAAAGCTGATTGTTAAGGGTTAAGAAGAGAGAAAATGGAGGCACTTATTGTTGATGGCCTTTACAAGGAGTTTAGTTCAATGAGCAAAAGAGATATAGGATGACAGTGGGGATGGAAGGCCAAATGAGAGATTTTTATCAGAATGGAAAAGGCATGGGTATGTTTGTAGGTAGTAGGGAAGGAGTCAAGTAGAGAGGGAGAGATTGAAAATGAATGAAAGAATGGGGATGACAGAGGGGCAATCTGTTAGAATAGAGGGATGGAATGGCATCACTTGAAGAAGTAGAAGAGTTAGCCTTGGTGAGGAGGAAGGCCACTTTTTCAAGTGAGACAGGGCAAAGGAGGAGAGGGACAGAAGACATCTGAGTGAAAGGAGATGAGAAAGGAGGGCAAAGAGGGAGCTCACAGTTGTTTTTTCAGTAAAATATGAGGCAGAGTCCTCAGCTGAGAGAGGAATGGAAGGTCTGAGGAAGAATGAGAAGATTTAGAAGAGTCACTGTAGAGAATGGGATAGTGAGTGAATAAGGAGGTACAGTAGGATTGCCTAGCAGCAATGAGAGACCCAGTTGAGGTCATGTAACATAAATTTGTCATGGACCCAGGCATAATGGTTGCCTGATCCCACTTTACAAATGAATTCACAGTGGCATTTACTTTAAGCAGCAAACTCTACTAATTCATTTAAAGTACAATTAAAAGTCAACTAAGTGGTAGATTAGGTAGAGTGCTGGACTTGAAGTCAAAAAGTTGAATTTAAATCCTGCTTTATGTACTTCTTAGCAGCATGAACCTAGGCAAGATATCTTACTTCCCTCAACTATAATTATCTGCAAAATGGGGATAATAGCACCTACAAGGTTAGTGTGAGAATCAAATAAAATGATGTAAACCATTTTGCAAGCTTTAAAATTTAATACACACGCACATGTACTAGCTATTATTATTATTCAATCCTTTTTCAAAAACAATTAGTTTACCTATAACTTCATGGGAATATACCTATTATATAAAATTAGCTACAACAACATTTTATATAAAAACAAATAAATATATTCACTAATTTGGACTAACTCAAATGAAGACTAATTTGAATGATAGACCCTTTCATATGATTAATAAAAAAATAACCAATATTTATATAGCACTTACCATGTGCCACGCATTATGTTAAGCACTTTACAACTATTATCTTACTTTATCCTCACAACAACCCTGGGAAATAGGTACTATTACTACCGCTCTTTTTTACTGAAGAGGAAATTGAGGCAAAGAAGGGTTAAGTGAGTTACCTAAGGTCACACAGCTAGTAAGTATCTGAGGCCAGATTCGAACTTAGGTCTTCTGACTCCAGGCCTGACCCTCTATCCACTGCATCACCTAATTGCTCCTGATCAAAAAGGTTTAAAATTTAAAAGGATGCAGAAGGAGAAAAGACTGCTTGTGTATATTCCCTAAGTTAGATACTCTTTAGAATAGCCATAAAGAAAAATGGTAATAGCAGCTAAGATACCTAAAAATTCAAAGCAAGCAAAAATTCAAGAAAGGAGTAGTAAAATTACGGCCTCCAATGCCTTTGTAAAATTATCCAAAGTTTAAACAGTAAGCAAGAGGGACTTGAGGTCCTAATGCAAGGAAGCAAATTTGACCTTATTGGTATTACTGGGAATTAGTGAGGCTAAAAGCCATGACTGGGCCATTGTTCTTCTTCTTTATATTTTATTCAAAATAAACAGGATAGGTAAAAAGTGGCTGGAGGTTGTATTAAGGTGTATTAAGAAGGCTATGAAGAAGGTATATGAGGAAAACCTGAAACCAGAGGGGTAAAGCATATTTGGGTGAAGAGGAATAATGAGGGAGAGACAGAAGTGAGTTATCTTTGGAGTATTCTACAGACCACCTGGACAGCAGGAAAATGTAGATCTAGAATTTAGGAAACTGTTGAAAAAACTGCACAGAAGTGATGGGGGACCCCAGTCATCTTCTTGAGCTCTTTGTCTCTGCCAAAGGAAGAACAGCTGACAAACTCTTGATTTGTCTTAGTGATCATTTTTTCCTTCAAAAGGTGGGGAAACCAATAAGGAAGAATTCTATTCTGAATCTGTTTCTCATTAATAGGAAAGAAATGCCTGCCAGTAGAGAAATTATAGTCCAACTGAACAAGGATTAGGGGGTTGAACTAGGATGTAGACACATGAGCAGAGAGAAGGGAACAGATGTGACATTATGAGCTATATCAGGTAACATTTCTTAACAATGAGACCTGTCCAGAAGTGGGAAGTAGTACTTAGGAGGTAGTGGGTTCTCTTTCATTAGAGTTCTTCAGACAGAGACTAGAAGATCATTTGCTGGGTTGCATTATAGAGGGGATTGCTTTTTCAAGATGGGTTGTTCTAAAATGGCTATTTAGTTCCCTTATAGGTCTAAAATCCTCTGATTCTGTGTTGTTAGGGATAAAAATGCTAAACCTCATAATAATGGAAGAGTTATTATAATACTGTTTTATGAAGGCTATATTTGCTTTTCTGTTGTCACTTGTAATTTGTTTATTTGAAGATTAATCTCCTTAGTTGATTAAAAGTGCTTTTCAATGAAGTTCTTAAATTTCATAAGCATGGATGAATTGAACGTTGTAGTAGAAGTCTGCTCTTAGTCAATATTTTCACAGAAGTAATAGTTTCAGTAAGACATAAGCTTGTGTCTCAACCAAAAATTGATTCGTGCATCATAATATAGCTGCAAACAGGACCCCAATAAATTAATTCATGGTAGACTCACTGCCATGTTCTTGGATGTACTTCTTTGAGGCCCCTATAGGAGAGAATCCTGATCTCCTATTAGAATGATTCTCACATTGCTTATACCATCAGATTAGATCACTATGGGCAGACATTCTGAAAATGTGAACCCTGGTGGGCCCAAAATGGTTTCACCCTAGGACTCAAGGCCTCTGACTGATCTCTTGATAACCTATTTCTTGTCCTCTCCTTCCATCTTTTCTCTTGCCCTGAGCTTAGAGCTACCAACGTTGCCATACCAGATGTTAAGCTAGAACACATACCTTTATAGACCTTTCATGGCCTATTTACCAGCACCTCAGTCTATTCTCTGTCTGTGACAGAGCATTCATCACTTGGAATCGTTCCTCCATGCTTAGCACTGTCCCTTTCAGAGTATTTAACATGACAAGGTTACAATTCTACAGTAAGTAGGCATAGCTGTTTCATTCCAATCTTGCTTCCTTGCTTTCTTCCCCGAGGATGATGAGAAGAAAGTGAGCTAAGCTGGTGTGTTCAGATCCACATCCCCAAATTGAATGTGTTAGCATCAGACTCTTGAGCCCCCCGGAGCACCTGGCCCCACGTGGACATCTGGAAACACACAGACCCCAAAGAAGATACAAAGATAGAAAAGCCAGGAGCTCCAACCCTGTGGAACATCTACACAACTCATCTGAACCTCATCTGGCCGTTAGACCCATGTTCTCCCCCATTATCTCTGTTCATCCTCACAAACAGACAAATCTGCTCAAAGATAGTCTTACTGGCTCCTCTGGCTCAGGATGACACCTGTTTAGCTAACTAATGAGGAAAGTGAGATAGGGAACAGTTAAGTGACTTGCCCAGGGTCACACAGCGAGCAAGAGTCTGAGGCTAGATTTGAACTCAGGTGTTCCTGTCTCCAGACCCAGTACTCCTTTCACTGTACCATCTAACTGTCCCATTCAAGACACTTGGGGGCAAGGACTGTTTCTACTCATATGTGTATTTCTCACATTTAACTCAGTTTATGGCATGTAGCAAGCATTTAATAAATGCTTGTTGACTTTTTGTTGACTCTCCTTTATTGGCATGCAGTTTTGATGGGAATAGG
The DNA here is from genome assembly GCF_028372415.1 of Notamacropus eugenii. NCBI lineage: Eukaryota > Metazoa > Chordata > Mammalia > Diprotodontia > Macropodidae > Notamacropus > Notamacropus eugenii. Next base: position 469,573,826 of record NC_092875.1, read on the forward strand.
GGACAGAGAGTGCAACTCTGATGGACTGGCCACATTGTTTGAATGCCAAATGTACGCTTGCCAAAAAGACTATTTTATGGAGAACTCACACAGGACAAGCGCTCACATGGTAGTCAGAAGAAGCCATACAAGCATACTCTCAAGGACAGAAAAAGTAATACAAGGACAATCTCAAGGTCTTTCTTAAGAACTTTGGAATTGGTTGTGTGACTTGGGGGACGCTGACACTGGACCACTCAGAATGACATGCCTTCATCAGAGGAGGTACTGTGCTCTGTGAGCAAAGCAGAATTGAAGTAGCTTGAAAAAGATGCAACACGTGTCAATGTAGAGAATCCACCCCAAATGTTCACATGGACTATGTGTGGCAAAACTGTGATAGGCATTCCAAGCTCGTACTGGTCTGATCAGCCACAGTCAGACATACTGTAACTTGACTCTAGCATCGTGATATCATTTTGGTCCTCTTTGAGAATGAAGGATGACAACCAACCAGGGAACTGGGTGAGATAGTTAAGTCAGAGGTAGACACCAGAGAAAGTAACTCAGGTGCCCCATATTCTCCCTGGTGATAGCAGGAGAGAGGGAAGATGACTGGAGGAGTGTCTAGATGTAATACCTTCCTCATTAGTATTCCTCAGAAATAAGTAGCTTTGGTCCTTAACTTCACCATTCCGGTTCTTTGTCTAAATGCTGCTTGCTAGGCTTGGGAGTTGGGGGTGGGGTAGGGTGTGTAACAGCTCCTAATGCTCCCACTATTTTGTGGTCCTGTCAACCCAGGCGGGCAGTTCTATCTTAATGAATTAAGTTGTAGTTGGGGATTCTATTACAGCTTTATCCTTGGTGCTTCCCGGATTATAAATGTGTGCTCTGGATTTCAGGATCAAAGTCTTCACTCCTAAACAGCTTTCCTCTGGTCTTGACACTTGTCTTGTTATCTTTGATAGAAAGATGTTTTTGGAGGGGATTGGGGGGTTGGGGAGGGGAGGAGCTGTATTTATTCACTCTGGTTCTGTTTAGCGGTTTGTGTGTTACAGTGATACTATTGAGCATTAAAAGGTCTATTGTCTTAGAGAGTGTATATTCTGCCCACAGACACTAGCAACATTTCATTGGGATTCATCACTGCCACACTGGAAAAGAAGATTCAATTACCTATTGTCCTCTTAATTTGTGATGCCTTCTTTCCTCTCCATTTTCACTCGTTTTCCCAGTTCAGGAAGCTGGGAGAAGAACTCTAGTGTTCTCATGACTGAAGTCTACCAGAAATGAGTGTCCAGGCACTGTGTGAACATACACATGTTTCCACTGCCATGAAATGTAGGGAGCAGACAGGTCTTCTCCCTAACATGGAGCTTCTGGAGATCAGTGACTGTTTTTAAGTTGTTGCCTTTGTATCCCCAGCACCTAGAATAGTGCCCTGCATATATCAAGTGCTTAATAAACACTTGTTGAATTGAATTGATCTGGTATAAATAGGCCCATTCCTTCCATCTTGAATGAAGGAAACATTTATTGAGCACTTATTATGCATGAAGTATTGTGCTAAGCCGTGGGGATTTGAACAAGCCAGTTCATATTCTCAAGGAACTCACATTATAATAGAGGGAGACAACACATTTAGGAGGCTTCAGGAACAGATCAGATGGAAAGATCCAGTTGCCATGAGCATGAGAGCTCTTGATCCTAAAGAACTCTAATATTCGGGGTGCTTGTGAGCCCCCTTTGGGCTTCTAATTCTCTTAGTGCTAATGGAAGTTGGTCTTGGTTCAGTGCAAGACTGACCTTGCAGTCACCAGGGGGCTGATCATTTGATTAGGTTTACTAACTTTAGAGATTTGGCCAGTAGAGGATTTGGACTAAATAAAACACTTAGTATGCGTAGTCTGTTGTATAGCATATGTGAGTCAAGCAGTCACAGTAGAAATATTATAGTAAGTTATGGCACTGGAAATTTAATTTTTGACATATAGAGAAACATACACATGGATTCTGTTGTGAGAAGCCTTCCATTTCCCAGGCATGCCCAATAAATTGGTAGAAATTACAGTGGACATAAGGCAGGATGTCAAAGTGGATGGGATGGCAGTCTATGAGTCAGGAAGGAACATCTGGGTTTGAGTTCTACCACTAACACATCTGGGCTATATGACCCTGAGTAAGTCACTTAACCCAAAGGTGGGGAATCTATAGCCTTGAGGCAATATGTGGCCCTCTAGATCCTTAAGTGTGGCCCTTTGACTGAATCCAAACTTCACAGAAGAAATCCCCTTAATAAAAGAATTTGTTCTGTAAAATTTAGACTTGGTCAAAAAGCCACATCCAAGGACCTAGAAGGGTACGTGTGGCCTTGAGGTCACAGGTTCCCCATCTCTGACTCTCAGTATCCAAGTAATTCCCTAAGACTAAATTGCAGAGCATGTCTCCACTGGCAGAAGGAATTTCATCACTGGCATTTCCTTACGCCAATGAAATCACCAGTTCAATTTCTCGTCCCCTGCCAAAATGTTTCTTAACAAGAACACCGCAACACAGAACAAGTAAGATTTTCTTGAAGGAATGAATATAGTTGATAACTATGTGTTTAACAACCCCACAGGTTAATAAATCCAGAATTTTGATTGTCCTGTGGAAAGCTGTGCTCTGGCTTTGGAATTATGCTGGGAAGGTTGAAAGTGGAATCCTTCCACAAGTGTTTACTTTGGTTTGACTTTTGTGTTTATTTAATTATTTTTAACACTTTTTTTTTTTTTTTACAAGTTTTGAGTTCTAAATTCCCTCCTCCTTCTCACCCTTCCCTCATCTACTGAGAAGGCAAGGAATATGATATTAATTATATGTATGAAGTCATGCAAAAATTATTTTGATATTAGCCACCACAAACATTTTTAAAATACCTATTTTGTATAAAGCACTATTCTAGGTGCTAGGATTCAGAGGGCAAATTATACCAAAAAAAACCCAAACACACAAAACCTCATTGTCCTTCCAGAATTTGTACCGTACTGAAAAAGCTTCAAAGCATTTTGTATACATTCTCTCATTTGATTCTTAAAATAATGCTGTGAAGAAAGTCCTATGGATATCATTCTTCTCCACTTACAGATGAAGGAACTGGGGTTCAGAAAAATGAAGTGACTTGTCCGTTAGAAGTAGTAAACTTTAAACCCTAGCCTTCTTGCCTAGAAGTACAATACTGTGTTCACTATGACACAATGCCTCTCCTAACTTAATTTCAATACACATTTCAAAATGGAGGATTCAGGTCCCGCATTTAACTGATAGTAAAATTAGTTTTTAAAAGTACCTCTCTCACTAAGCTCAGAGCATAACACAGACATAATAGCTAGCATTTATATAGTATGTTCAGGTTTGCAAAATATTTTATAAAGATTATCTTATTTGATTCTTAAGACAGCACTTAACAAAAACTTTAAATGTGGTAGTATTATCCCCATATTACCAATGAGGAAACTGAGGCAGACAATTGTTAAATGACTTGCCCAAAGTCATATAGGTAGTGAATTCTGAAGTAGAATTTGAACCCAGGACTTCCAGCTACCATGCCATACTGTTTTTCTATGGTATTTTAGATATAACAAAATTGGAAGCTGGTAGTATTTGGTGCTTTTGCAGAGCAATGAAGGATATGGGCCAATGAAGAAGTCTTTACTAAGTAAATACTGTAAGCTCAGCACTGACATAGTTCCAATGAAACCTGCTTAAGACATATGAGACTTGGGCTCAAGAAACTTAAAATCAAGCTGGGAAATTAGGATGAACAAGCACAAAATAGTCAAGACAGCGTACGTGATCACTTCTACGGTAGTAAATACTAGAACCTTAGGAGTTCACAGGGAATGAGGAGCAGTGAGGGCCGGCATGGTCAGAAGGTTTCTTGAAGGAGGTGAGACTTGAGACAGGTCTCAAACAATGGGTGATTGAATTGGAAAAGGCAAGTAGGGATAGAAGCATGTACCAGGCAAAGGGAATAGGGGCCCCAAAGTACAAATGACCATACATTTCTTTTTGGAATAATAAGCATAGTTGAGTAAACAGAAACTGTGAGGAGTAGTGGTAGATAATATTGAACAGATAAAATTAGGGCCAGATGATGCAGGACCTTGAATATTAGGCAGAGCTATTTAGACTTGAGATTGTAGGAAATAGCTATTAACGGGTTTTGATCAGGGCACCATCACTCTTCCAGTCCCTTTGTATTTTAGGATTTATCCATGATTCTTTACTCTCACTCACCCTTCATATTGAATCAGTTATCAAATCCTTAATATTCCTCACATCTTCTCTCTAATCACACCACAATAAATCCTTGTCCAAGTCCTAGTCATGTCACCTAGACACCTGGCTCGTTGTTGTTCAGTTATATCTGTTTCTTCATGACTCTATTTGTCTTTTGTTGGTTTTTTTTTTTTTTTTGCAAAAGTAGTGGACTGGTTTGCCATTTCCTTTTCCAGTTCATTTGACAGATGAGGAAACTGAGGCAAATAGGATAAAGTGACTTGCCTGGGGTCACACAGCTAGTAAGTGTCTAAGGTTGGATTTGAACTCAGGAAGATGAGTCTTTCTTACTCCAGGCTCAGCACTCTATCCACTGAGTCACCTGGCTGCCCAAAATGAGGTGTAGGAGAATGTAAGTGATTCCTCCAAGGTCACATGTGGTCATTTGTAGAGCTAGAATTAGCAACTAAGTCCTCTGCCTGTAAATCCTCTGTTTTGGGTTTTATTTTTCACTCCAAGTCTGACCATGCCTACTTCTCCAAACCCTTTCAACCAGTGCTAGCGACTATTGCCTCTGGATCAAATATAAAATCTTCTATTGACTTTTAAGGTCCTTCATAACCTGACTCATTCCTACCTTTCAAGTCTTCTTTCATCTTATGAATCCTCCAGTTCCACATGATCCTCCAGTGCCACTGGTTTTTTTGCTATTCCTGGCAGATTACACTCATCTCTCAACTTCTGACTTTTTCACTGACTGTCTCTAATGCTTAGAATACTCTCCCTTCTCATCTCTGCCTCCTAACTTCCCTTCAGATCTCAGATAAAGCCTCACCTTTCCTTAATCTGCTTAATCTTAGTGTCTTCCCCAGTGTGACTGTTCCCAATTTAACCTCTCTCTTTCTTTCTCTCTCTCTCTTTCTGTCTTTCTCATTCTTTCTCTTCATCTGCCTCTCTCTGTCTTCTCTCTTTCACCTCTCTCTCTTTATAATGTCTCTTTATAGACATACATATATTTACACACAGATGTATATAATCATATTCCTAACTCTTAGCATGGTGCCTGGCACATAGTAGGTATGTAATAAATACTTATTTACTTGACTTGACCCACCCACACCTTCATACATATATGCAAATTGTTTAAGTTGGTAAGCAGTATACAATTAAGATATTAAAGGATTTTTCAGTTTGCGGGGGTAAATAAAGTGGCTATTTAACATTAAGCATACATTTTCTGACTTGAGCAAGATGAATCATGGAAGCTTAGTGTGGAATATCAATTAGGTCTTTAAGTGTAGTTTTTCTTTCTTCTAGAATATTCTAAATTGATGTAATGGAGGAGGGTGCTGCACAAATAGCATGCCTGAAATATCTCTGTAACTGCTCAATTTCTTGAGATCAATACCAAAAATAAATTACATCCTTAATGGTTTTATGTGTTTGAATTAAGGTCATTGCAATTGCTAAAGTGAGAAAAGAGAATCAGGGAGAGAGCCTGAAGTGAAAGCGTTTCCAGGAAAATCTTAGTTACTGGGCATGATTTGCATGAATTAAACTGACAGTGAGATTCATGCTTTTCTCATCTGCTGGAAGGGGGCTTATATTTCATAACACGATGTTAGCATTTTATTTTGTAGGAGCATCTTTTTTTTTTTTTAACTCCAATTAGCATTCATGACTTTCTTAACTCTTGCCACTTAGCCTAGGAAATTGAATCAGCACTGGTATTCAAATAGAGTTGTGATTCCCATTCATGGGGGCATTATCTACAGAGATGCAAATAATCTCATCCATATCTATTCATTGTGCGTGACTCTCCTCCATTGCTGCGTGAACTCTCCATAGAGGCCCACTGAAAATGTTGAGGGACTTTCTTTGCTTGCTTTTCCAATTGAGAGGATACCAGTGCAATATCTGAGCTGGCTATCAGTCATCCCCCACTTGCCACATATAACCAGTCCATTTTTTCCTTCTCATACAGTTCCGTGATGATGTCCTTTATCCCAATTTTCTTCTGTGGCATGCTCACCCCAGCTATGCGCTTCCCCATCATCTTCTGGTGAAGAGTCATTTTCAAGTCTAAAGAGACTTTAGAGTTTCATGACTCACCACCTTAGAGCAACCATGATAGAATACTGGTATTATAAGATGGATTTCTCTTTCAGGGGAAAGCATGAGGCCATTAAAAGAACAATGATTTGTAAATTTAAAGAGAAGGATTAAATATTTCATGAAACATGAATTGAATGGAATAGGATCATAGGGGTGGAGTGTACCTTGGAGAGCTCCTAGTCTAACCATAATGAAATTAAGAACGACAGAGGGAAAACGAAGAAATTTGGAAAGACCTTTATGAATTAATGCAGATTGGAGGACCTCAGAATTTCCAGAAATTCCAGAAAAGTTCCAAAAAATGGTCCCTCACCCTCTATTCACTGCAGAAAAATAACTCATCTAGGTAGAGATACCACTTGGAATATGGTGGCTGCTTAGACCTCTTATGGATAAAGGTGTGAAACTTGAAAATGGTTGTATTCGGTGAGTCGTGTGTGATGCTCATTCAAATGTAGGCTTGTCTGAATGCATTTTGGAACATTGTACCTTCCATTTTCTAGGGATTAAGACTGAAGAAACTGGCACCAATTTCATAATCCTCCCAATAGAAATCCTAATCAGGCCTAATCAAAGAAGGTTAGGGCCTCCTTCCACTGAGTGGTATTGGTCAGGACAGCCAGAACTTCAGTTTTGCCTTTCCTTTCCTCCTCAGTCAGTTTCTCGGCAACTCAGGGAGGATGACCTCCTCCCTTTCCTTATATATTTCTTTTCTTAATCAAAGGCTTTAATAAAAATTTGACCTTGAGCATAACTATAACCAAGCCTATTCAATAATTATTTACTTCAGCCTAACTACTATTATTTATTTCAACCTTACTACTAATTTCAGTGTGTAATATATAACTTTTCAGTTCCAGGCCCTGTCAGGATTCTTTATTCAATTCTCATTTACTTTTCCTCCTATACTGCACAATCTTAAGAGTATTCTCCAGTCCTCTGTTTTTTTTTTCTACTGTGCATTAATTCATAAAGGTCTTTCCAAACTTCTCTGTTTTCCTTCTGTTTGTCATCCTTAATTTCATAATGGTTAGATCAGGAGCTCTCCAAGGTACACACCACCTCTATAATCCTAATCTGTTCCATTCATTTCCATAAAATATTTAACCCTTCCCTTGTTGTCAGACATTTAGGTTGCTTGCAGTCCTTGTCATTACATATAATGAAGTTTTGAAAGTATTTGAGTAGGTAGTTCCCCTACCCTTAAAAAAAAAAAAAGAAGCATTTCTCTTACATATTTCTAAGGATTTTGAAAGGAAAAGATCATAGTCAATAGCTAACTGAAATAATTTTCTGGGCACCCACTAAAGATCAGAATCATAGGATCAAACACAATTAGGTGTCATACTATTGGGCATACAGGCAGAAAGACCTGAGTTCAAATTCTGCCTCGACACTTACAGCCTCAGCTTCCCCACCTGTAAAATGTGAATAATATCAGCACCTACCTTGCAGGATTCTTGTACAAACAACACGTAGAAACCTTGTAAATGTTAAAGTGCTATATAAATGCTAACCGCTATTGTTATTAATAATTATTCATCATTATAGAGCTATATGGGATGTTAAAGGCCAATGAGGCTAATCTCATTTTGTAAGATGAAGAAACTGAGGCATAAAAAAAGGAGAAAGGGAAACAACTATTTACGAAGCACCTACTATGTGTAAGGTACTGTATTAAGCTGTTTATAAATATTATCTCATTTGATCTTCACAGCAACCCCGAGGGGGGAGGTAGGCACAATTGCTACAGTTAAGGAAACTGAGACACAGAGATGTTATACATCTGGATTGGAACTCAGGTTATTCTGACTCCAGAGACTGTGCTCCACCCACTGTATCACCTAGCTGCCTCTACTCATTCAAATCTGAGTGATCTTTCTTGGACAAATATTTTGGACTCAGTACTTGCTGACAAACCAGTCTATCTTCTCTTTTGCTCCATCAGTTGTCAAGATGTCTTGATTTCCATGCTGAGTTAAAGACAGTTAATGAGTAGATGTGGCCCCCAAAACATGGTGGCATCCCCTTACAATGGCACTTTGCTTTCACATTCTCTGGACAGCATTATTTTATGCTTTCATCTTTGGTTTCCCAGGCCTGGGTCAGTGTAGTACAGCAAAAATATTCTTACCACAAGGCACAGCTTTCTCTTGGGAATTGAGGTGAAGCATGAAAGTACAATATGTTCCTACTCAATGTTTGAAGAGAGTAGAAAAAAAAAGCAGCTGTCACTTTCTAGCACAGTGTTTCCTGGCGATAATGGAGAAAATGATAATGAAAATGCCTCTCTCAGAGATGCAATCAGAGGTCTGTGGTCTCTCCAAGCAAAGCAAGAAATGTGTCCCACTGTCTCCTGCGAGCAAAGGTGAGCAAGTTAGGGAATATCTTAGCAGCTTTCAAGGCTGGACGCTGTTGTTTCAGAGATAAGCCAGATCTAGCTGGAGCACATTTGATGACTGGGCTACAGATAGAATTGGTGGAGCTGTGCATTTCAGCAATGAGAGGTAGGCATAGCTATAGCAGTGAGACTCCTCTGCTTTGATGCTGTGGTTTTATCAGCACTGGGGGGGCTTGAGATAGCCATATGCCTTTGCTGGTTTTGTTCTCTACCATAGCTTCATATGGGCTTCAAGACATCTTTAGGCAAAGGATCATAGATTTAAAGCTGGGAGGGATCTTAGAGATCATTTATTCTAACCTTTGTAAATGAATCTTTTCTTGACTTTCCCTCCCCAATCTGCTAGTACTTTCTCCTCAAATTACCCTGCATTTATACATCATTTATTTTTTCCTTACTTAGATGTACATGTTGTCTCTTTGAATAGACTTTAAGTTTCTTGAGGGCAGGGGCTACCTCATCTTTGTTTCCCTAGCCCATTGTTTAGTCATTTCAGTCATGTCTAGCTCTTCTTGACACCATTTGATGTTTGAGGATTTGTTTTTCATTTTTTTGGCAAAGATAGCAGATTGTTCACCATTTCCTTCTCCAGCTCATTTTACAGATGAGGAAACAGAGGCAAACAGGGTGAAGTGACTTGCCCAGGATCACACAGCTAGTAAGTCTCTGAGGTCGAATTTGAAATTAGAAAAATGATTCTTCCTGACTCCAGCCCCAGCACTCTATCCACTATGGCACCACCTAGCTGCTCCTAGTATATTAGCAAAAGCATTATATCCAGAGGAAAAGGAAGAGAACTTGGCTTTTTATCCCAGATCTGCTAACTCTATCACCTTAAGGAAGTCACATTCTTTCACAGGGCCTTAGTTTCCTCATCCATAAAATGAGGAAGTTGGACCAGGCAGTCTACAAGGTCCCTTCCAGTTGTAAATCTTTGATCTTGTGAAAGAAACTATAATGTCATCCACTCCCTAGATGCTAATTTCTCTGAATGATAAACTTTGCATCCCACTGCCCAGTTGTTGTTTCCACCCCATTGAAAGATTAATGTAATTCATAAATAACCTCACTACTTTGGCTTAAAGGTTAATTATCCTTCAATTTATGTGATAGATGAAGTTGAATTTTTTTCCCTAATAAGAAATTATATTTAAGCATTTTGTTGCCCTTTCTATTCCCAAACCCATGGAAAACTCTTTTCTAGTACAATTATAACTGAACAATTCCCAGTATAGAGGGATACTTAATGATGACTTTTTTAAAGATAATTTTTTGTATGAATAAATGTCCTAAGTCAAGATAGCACTCATGATAACATTGATCCTCTTTGTAAATGTAGGATGATGGGGCAGTTACATGGCAGGCACAGTGGATAGAGTACCAGCCCTAGAATCAGGAAAACCTGAGTACAAATCAACCTCAGGCACTAACTATCTCTGTGATACTGGGCAAGTTCCTTGACCTCAATTTCCTCCCCTCTTCCTCCCCCCAAAAAGAAAAGTAGCTACTGGGCCATGTAAAACAGTGTGAATATTCTTCCTTGGACTCTCTCTTTTGACCTGATTATTTAGAGAGAAATCATGTAATGCAGAGGTATGAACTGCAGCTCTCAACACTCCCCAGTGTAGCCTGAACCATACCCTTGTCTGTAAAATGGGGATAATAACAGTCCTTGCCTCAAAGGGTTATTATGAGGATAAAACGAGATAATTTCTAAAGCACTTTGCAAACTTTAAGACACTATATAAATTGCATCTTTTATTATATTGTATTATTATAAATTGTGGATATTATATATTATTATATATAATGAATCATAGATATTATTATCCTCAACACATACCACAATGCCTGACATAGAATAAGCACTTAATTTCTTTACCTATCAATCTATAGAGAAATCACAGCAAATAAATTTTCTCCGTGAATACTAGCAATTATTATGAAACACATAGTCACAAAGAATTACTTAGGGTACTGAGAGTTTAAATAGCTTCTTCAGGGTCACATAACCAGTATGATAACTCTGAGACCTTGTATACTGTGTAATGATGCCTCTCAGGAAACACTCTTAAAGGTATTTAAGGCCAAAAAGAGGGAGAGAAGTAGATTAGTCACATGGTGAGAATAAGAGACAGCCAGTGGTCTATAGCGCATATGCTCCAAGTGAAAAGAGATCTAATCCCCAGCACATTGTATCAGTCTGTCAGTCAATAAGCATTTTTAAAATGCTTTCTATGTGCCAGGTGGACCACTAGGTGGCACCATAGTGCTGGGCTTGGAGTCTGGAATGGGGCCTCAGACATTGGTTGTGTGACCTCGGGCAAGTCACTTAACTCTGACTCAGTTTCCTCATCTGCTGCTGCTGTTTGTCCTTTGTTCTTGAAGAGGACCATGATGATGCCATGTGAATTGGATTTAAGTGAGGCAGGGCTGTGCAAGGTCATCAGCCTCACTTTCTCCTCTGGAGCCCTTTGGGCCCAGTGGCCAGATACAGATCAGGATGACTGGAGATGGCCGCCCTGCTCCTTGTCACATGTAAAATGAGCTGGAGTAGAAATGGCAAACCAGTCCAGTATCTTTGCCCAGAAAGCCCCAGATGGAGTCATGACTGAAACAACTGAACAACACCAAATCCACAAAAATGTGCCAAACACTACGATAGGTTCTGGGGATACAGAGAGACGCAAAAGGTAGTTCTTACCCTTGAGGAGCTCACAATCTAATGAGTGGACCCCCTCTGGAGGATTTAAGGGAATTACATAGGTTAGGAAGACACGATTGAAAGGTGTCACCTTTGCTCATGGAGAGAGTTCCTTCCTCAGTGATGTCTTGAGACAGGTAGATGAGATAGCTGACTTGGAAATTTCAGTGGCAGCTTGCTCTTTTGCCCCCAAGGCTATAATAAATAGCTTAGTCTGTGTTTGTGTGTATGTACACATATACATGTATTTGTGTCGGTGTGTACAAAATATTATACCAAAAATTATCCATTTCAAACATGAAATCTCATTTCCAAAATGTTTTCTATTTTCTACATAAATTACCCCTCTCCCTTATGTTCCAATCTAAAATGATTGGAACATAAGCCAACCTCCATTCCTCTTTAGCTAGTTTCTAAGAGTATCTTTGTATGAGAGAGACAATGCAGATTAAATATTTTCTAGTCAGAAAATTACTAAAATATTTACAAACTCAATACTTTCTATATTAAGCCAAAAATTGTAAGACTTGTTAAAAAAAGGGAGTGGGGGGAGTATTTTGCTAGTAAATAAGAAACTTGCTATGTATATATGTAATCAGTCATAGAGGGAAGGAAATGACCTTACTAATTGAAAGGATAGGAGAGAGATAAGAAATTATTTTCTGTGGCCCACCATCAAAAAATCTAATAATCAGAGGTTTAATATTTAATTGCTAAACTAAATCTCAATCTGTGTTTTTTCTAAAGAGGGAAATGTAGTTGTTCCTTAAAACTGATCATAGGATATATGTAAGTAGGCATATTTGTATGAATACTGTATCCTAATAACGTGGTTATCCAAGAGGCTGGAGTAGGATGTAGTTTGCATTTTCTGAGAGGAAAAAGAAAACCTATGTTTGTGGTTATTATCCAGTAGTTCTCTATCATGGCCAACTAATGTAAGAGCCAAAACATATAGGAGTCGGGTTGGCAAAGCAAGAGAGTGAGACCAGTTGCTTCTATGTTGCATTTTTTTTTTCTGAATTGCAAACCATCCCCTTTACTCAGACATGCAGACATAAAGTTAATGAAAGGATTTGCATTAAAATATTTCAACTGACTTAAAAGCATCAAATCACACAGGTAAAACATAGTACAAGATTATTAGAAAATAAAATTAGCCATTCATTTCTCTGTAAGAGTTTATTTTCGGAAATTAATTGTCTCTTGAGGAGAAATTGACATAAATTGATGTATCAAACAATGTTCCCTTCAATTTAGTAAACTGGGCTTCTATTGGATCAGTCAAAGGTGGCTCCATGATGGGCAAAATAATGTTCCTCAAAGTATAAGTCTGAGAGTTCCAGACATAGGCATAATAGAAGCACAAAATGGAAAATTGTTTACTAGATTAAAGGTTCAGTCCCTTCTAGGCTAGGTTAGAAGACATACTTTCTCACCTCAAAAGTGAAGGGATTAGACTTGATGATTTCCAAAGTCTTTTCCAGCTGGAAAAGTCTCAATCTCTGACTATCATCTGTAGGGTATAGACTTAAGCACCTTGGTTAAAGTACATCGTTTGGATCTGGAATTCTGTGAGAGAAGCCTTGAATTTTCACCTTTTAACCCAGCAATACTACTATTAACAATATGCCTCCAAGGAATTAAAAAAACAGAAAAGCCTTCTGTGTGCTGAAACCAGCTGCAAACAAAGCGAATGCCTATCAACTGGAAAGTGGCTGAACAAATTGTAGTTTATGAATGCTGTAGATATTATTGCACCATTAAGAAAGGACAAATAGGAGAAATTCAGAGAGTTATGGGAATATTTATATGCACTGGTGAAGTATTAAAAATGTAGAACCAAGAGATCAATATGGACAGTGACTATAATAATGTAAAGGAAAACAGCATTAAAAGCCATTAGAAACGAGATGGATGGAACGACTCATCCCCAATTGCAAAGAGCTAGTGATGAACATTCTTCGCTTCTCACAGAAGTGACATAGAATGCTATATATGCAATCAGGTTTGACTTGGGGGAGGGGATGATTGACAAGTGACTGAAGAAGCAAAAAGGGCTATCAGATTATGGAGCTAGAAGGAACCCCCGAGGACATCTGGTCCAAGTCTTTCATTTTGTAGATGAGGTTCATGGAAGCTAACTAACTGATACATAACAAGATCAAACTAGGGAACTGACCCCAGCTCCTCCCCTTCCAGAGGCAGAGCTCTTCCACACGGTACTACTCTGCCTCCAATAAAACCTTAAAAAAATAAAATATCTTATTTGGCCTCAAACAGGTGTCAAAGAATGTAATAAGAACAACCCCATAAACACCTTAGAACCAAAGTATGTAGTATCTGTGAAGGTCAACACAGATCATGCCCAAGTAGACCATGAAAACATAGAAAGAATGCCCAGAACCTACAGCGGTAGGAAGTTGTGTGTATCCTAAGGCAAGTCCACTTTCAGTAGGTGAATGGCATGTACTGTTGACTTGTCAACTTTCAGAAACAGGAAAAGCGCACGCCCAGATGAGTCAGACACAGATTTGCCCCCTCTCCTGAGTCACAAAGTCAGTACTTCTCCAGGTATCACTTGAGTAGTCACATATCAATCCACTGCTTTCACAGAATTTCCTGCTGTGGACAGCTCATTTATATAAGTATGTAATTAAAGGCCAATTATATAATTAGAAAAGAAAACTAAATACTGTTCCTTTAAAATACGCAACATAAATATTGAAATTACCCTGATTATGAGGTCCTTACTATAAAGCACCAGTACGAAATTACACCTTCTCTTCAAATTGCCAAAATTCACAGATATTTTGCTGTTTGAAATGCCATTAACATCTGGTGTTTTTAGAAATGGCCAACCCCCTTCTCCTGGCTTTCAGAATTCTTGCCAGCTTTGAACTCCACTATGCACCCAAAGATACATACAAATAATATAAAAGATGAGATACATATAAAAGGTACCAGCTGAACAAAATGCTCTGGACTTGGGGGACTTGATACTTCATTTGGGCCACTTCCATTTCACCTCCCTATAGCTTGAGTTCCCTTAGCTGAAGAGTAATCAGTTTAAATCATTGTATCAAGTCAAGGTTTTTATATCATGGAATAGTAGTTTCGGTGAAAACTTTGGATTCTCTGGAACGTTCACATGGTGTCAATTCCATGCTGTAAGTCATGGTTTCAGCCACCATTTTGTTGTTTGCTGCTGGGGGCGTTGCTCTTTCTGTTGTGTTAATGTGGTCCAGTAAAATCCAAGGTCAGGAATAAGACCAGCATGAACCATCAGACCAGGGGGCTACCAGGAATTGTTTGTGGGCAGAAAAACAAACTCTACAAGAGCATGCAATCAGTATAGTGGAAAGAGTGCTGCATTGTCAGTCACAGGATCTGGATTCAAATCCCACTTTGATACTTCACTCCCTGTGTGATGTTGGGTAAGGAATCTCTCCTCTCTGAGCCTCAGTTTTTCTCCAGTATAAAATAAGGAGTTGGACTCTGAGACTCCTTCTATCTTTACTTCAATGTTATTGCTGTTCAGTTGTTTCAGTCATATCTGACTCTTCATGGCCCCATTTGGGTTTTTCCTCAGCAAAGATACTGGAGTGGTTTGCCATTTCCTTCTCCAACTCATTTTACATATGAGGAAACTGAGGCAAACAGGGTTAAGTGATTTGCCCAGAGTCACACAGTTAATAAGTATCTAAAGTCATATTTGAACTCAGGAAGATGGGCCCAGCAACTCTATCCACTGTGCCACCTAGATGCCAATTAAGATGTGAATGATAGAGCTTTTCCAGTTCAAAAACCCATGGCATTCAATGTGGAAGAAAGGAGAGGATGAAAGCAGCAATCCAAATCAAAGAACAAAGGCTATCTGAGTCAGAAACTCATGACAGCAGAGTCAAGGGAGTTGGAAAGTATTAGTGAGTGATCAGCTTAATCAGAGAGACAGAGAGAGGGAGGGAGGGAGGGAAAGAGGGAGAGGAAGGGAGAGGGAGGAAGGGAGAGGGAGGGAGGGAGAGACCATCAGCAGGGAAACAAAGGCCCACATGGACTCTGGATCCTGCTCTTCACACAACTCTAGGTATCCCATATATATATATGGGATATATAATATATAATATATACATATGTCAGGCTTCCCTCTGTCCTAGAATACTTATGATGTTGATTCGCCTCCATTTGTCCTTACCCAACACCAAATTTCAAGTTGACAAGAGACTAGAGTAAAGACGTTCCACCACAGGTAGGATGAGGGCACTTTCCCAAAGCAAAACAAACACTCCCTCAGTTGCTTAACACAGAGACTGATTCTATGTCTGTGAAGGGAGGAGATAAATCTTCCATTAGAGACCAGTCAGTCTCTGGCTGCATATCCAAGGGACCTGAAGGAACTAATCTGCATCTAAAAGATGAGAGACATTGTTTATTAACAGGGAAAAATTTGTTGATAATTCTAAGGTGAATGAAAACTCTTGGTAGAAGTGACCACATCATGATAGCACTTAGGAATCTCAGGTAAGGAAAGGGAGGCGTCAGTAAGATTTATAATAATAACAGCAACAAATAAATACAACTTTAAAGTTTGCAAAATGCTTTACAAGTATTCACATTCAATCCTCATGACAACCTAGGAGATAGTCAATAAGCATTTATTAAGCACCTACTATGTTCCAGGAACTGTGCTAAAGCAGTGATAGGAAGGGGCTGTTATTATCCCCATTTTACAGATATAAAGTTCTGTTGTCCCTGCAGCAAAGGAAATCAGTGCCAGTGGAGGGCAGGAAGGTAACGAGACATTTACAATTTTAAAGGAAAGAAATTAATGCAAATATGTGGTTAAGCTTTCTTCATCAGCGACTGTTTGGGGCATTGATTTAATAGCCATTGCACCACCTCACTTCCAACCAGGATACCTGGTTAAGATCTCCAAGGCTCCAGAAAGCACTATATTTCTTTGGAGGCAACCAGAAGATCTTTTATTCTATTTATTGAAAGTCAATTACTATTGTAACTATTTTGCATAATATGCATGAAACTCTTGCTTGCACTAGAAACAAAATGCTGCAGTCAGAAAAAAAGTAATTGATTACCAAGTGAAGGAGGAAGCTAGGCTTCCTTCAGGCCAAAACAAATAACTCCTATTTAGAACATTCATACATTTGAGATGATATAAAATACATAGCAGTATAAATAAGGTAAGGCACAACAGAGAACATCTAGCAGCTGCTTCCTCTCTCTCCCTCTCTCCTTCCCTCTTCTCTCTCTCTCTCTCTCTCTCTCTCTCTCTCTCTCTCTCTCTCTCTCTCTCTCTCTCTCTCTCTCTCTCTCTCTCTCTCGTTACACATGGCATTCCGATAGCCTCTGTGGGGAGTAGAAATCTATTTATTCTGTAAAGGGTAAGGCAGCATTTTATGAAACGTTTTCAGAGGGCCCCAAACTTCCATTATTTAAGTAAAGAGGGATCAAGAAAGCAAAACAGTAATGGAAATATAGCAAGAGTCAGAAAATATTTTTCATTTTATGAGGCTAAAAAAAGATAGAGCCAAGGAAAAAGTTATCCTTGACAAATAAATGAGGAAAGCTGACAGGATTAAGAAAAGGCGCTGCCTTGTCCTGATTTTTCTCTTCCCACTTCCCTCTGTACAAAAACCCAAATCTAACTGATTAGTTCAGCACAGCAATAACGATACGAATGACAGTTAATGTTTACATAGTGCGTACTATGGCACTGTGCTGAGCACTTTGTGTTTATCATCTCATTTGATCTCACAACTACCCTCGGCGGTAGTTGCTATTATTTGTCCATTTTACAGACAAGGAAATTAAGGCAAACAGAAGTTAAATAACTTGCCCATGGTCTCACAGCTCACAAGTATGAATTCAGGTCTTCCTGACTCCAGGCCCCTCAACTAACTCTAGTAATTGGTACAAATAAGGCAGCTGGGTGGTGCAGTAGATAGCATGCCCATCCTGGAGTTAGGAAGACCTGATTTCAAATCCACCATCAGACTCTTACTTTAGTCCTGTTTGCCTCAGTTTCCTCATCTGTAAAATGAGCTGGAGAAGGAAATGACAAACTATTTCAATATTTCTGCCAATAAAACCCGAAATAGAATTACAGAGAGTTGGAAAAAACTAAAGCGAATCAAATGACAACATTATTAGTTATTATTAGGCCAGCTCCCGATGAAGAGCTCATCAGCAGGTCGGGCATCAGTTCATGGATGCTTTGAGCATGATCATTTTAGTTCATTCAGCAGCTACAGCACAGAGGAGCTCCTCTATGGATGAGTAGAAAGGATACCTGTGTCTATGAAATCAGAGATAATCATGAATGTTTTCAGAACCGTTGGCCGTTATTTTTCCCTAAAACTCACAGACAATTGAAGCACTGAAAGGATGATTGGAAAAAAAGCAGATATGACTATCTTTTCAAAGGTAAATGGTAAGGATGATTTCCTCCCAGGCTAGAACTATGATCAGTATAAGGAGCTCCTGGTGTGGAAACTCCCTTCCTCAAAGTAGATCATCACCACATCTGTAACTTATTGTTTTAATAAACTAAAAGTCAAAAACCACCAAAGAGTCTTAACATTGAGAAGTTGTGATCTCCACAGTATCACAGAACCAGAGGTTGGGATTAATCCCTTGGGATTTTCTTGATTCTCACACTGGATCCTATTCACTATATACCAGCTTCCATTTATGTATTGTTTTCCCCCTATTGCAATATAAGCTCTAAAAATGGTAGGGACTATCATATTTGTTTACATTTGTAACCATAAACATAGTACAGTGCCTGGAACATAGGACACGCTTAACAAATGCTCTGTCTGTTGCTATCTCCCTAACTATATGTTGCTGCTGAGTTATTTTAGTCATGTCTGACTCTTTGAAACCCCACTTGGGATTTTCTTGGCAAAAGTATTGGAGTGGCTTGTCATTTTGTTCTCTAGCTCACTTTAGAGATGAAGAAACTAAGGCAAACAAAGTTAAGTGACTTGCCCAAGGTCACACAGCTGTTAAGTGTCTGAGGCCAGATTTGAACTCAGGAAATAAGTCTTCCTGACTCTAGGCTTGGCACTCTATCCACTGTACTACCTAGCTGCCCCTATACATATATATATGTATATATATGGGTATATACACACATATGTATACATATATATGTTAGATTAACTTTAATGTTGATTCATTCCTTCAACAAGCATTTATGAAGCACCTAATTCAAGAGCATGTAATTTGAGAAAGTGGAAGAACTCATACAATAGTCAATTTGCAAAAGGGAATATGATTGTAAGTAGCAATCAACTTAGAATCATCGATTCTTTGAGGCAGAAGGGAACTTGAGAGCTCGTTTAGGCTAACCTGCTCATTTTTTCAGATAAAAAAATGGACATCCAGAGAGGTGAAGTGACTTTCCATCTCCTGACAGAGCCAGTACCTGAACCAGAGTCCACACAGATGAACTGTGGCCAAGGAGGTAGCTTAGACTGCTGACCCCTGCCCTTAATTATGAGGTGTATCCTACGAAAATGCATCTTGTTAGAGAGTAGTGTTCTGAGGGCATTTGTCAACAACTCACCATCACCTTTTGGAACAGTATGAAGTGGTATCCATCCCAAAGGTTGGTCTTAGCACCCTGCTAAATAAAGTGAAAATGAATTGAATTTTAACCATAAATGGTAAGTCTTGACTCCTGTGCTCTGTATAAGAAAGTGAGCTAAGTAGCGCAGTGTGGATAGAGTGTTGGACCTGATGACAGGAAGACTGCATCAAATTCTGCCTGCAGTGCCAACTAGCTATGTGACCTTGGGCAAGTCACTTCACTTCTCTGAAACTCAATTCCCTTACCTACAAAATCAGCCTAATAATAAATAGCACATACCTCCCAGAGTTGTTATGAGGATCAAAGCAGATAATATTTGCCAAATGTTTTGCAGACCTCGAGGCACTATATAAATGCTACCTCTTATTTTTTAAACAGCAGATCATGCTAGACCAAGATTTTTTCTTTCTCTGATATAATGTAAAGATAGTCTATTTAGGCAAGGGACAAATAACTCATGAAACTTATTGAGACTGCAGTAAAAGTCATATGCTTTTGAATCAATCAGCTAAGAAGTATTCTATACTTTGTCAGCAACTTATTTAGCCCAGAATATCACCATATATTCTGCCAAATTATTGTTACGCTAATAGATGAAAAGAAAACCTACTGGCACGTACTATTCTAAGGAAATTTGTCAATAACTCACTGTCAGCTTTTGGAAACATTTGAAATAGTATTTATACCCCAGAGATCAGCTTCTAAGACCTACTTGAAAAAATTGAAAATAAAATGATTTTAAACTGCAAATGATAACAAGTACTTATACATAATTACTTGACTTTGGAATGTAATTATACTCAGTCACTGACAAGGTCACCCTCCTCTAGGCCTGGATTGGAGTCACAAAGACCTGGGTTCCAATTCCTGGCTTACTGGCTGTATGACCCTGGACAAATGACTTAATCTCTCAGTCCCTGGAAACTCTCTGAGACTGTACGTCAAAGAGAAGGTACTGACTTGCAATAATAAAAAGGAATTTCCATTTCTGAGAGTTCCCTATCCTAATGATACCTCCCTAGGGCCAGTCCCAATCTCTATGTTTACATATAAGTGATCACACATTCATTAGACTGTGGTCTCCTTGACAGAAGCGACTGTCCTTTACCTTTCTTGCTATCCTTAGCACTCAGTACAGTTCCTGGCACATACTAGGCACTTATTAAATTTTTATCGACTGATTGACAAAATCATGTAGTAGACATGTTACTATTTCCTGTGAGTTTTCCTACAGTCTTAGGAGGGCTTGCATTAGGGTCACTCTTTCCTGACCTATATCATAATACAAAAGGACACAGTGTGACTCAACATTCTGGCAACTGGGAACCTGCAGAGATAACTTGTTCCAATCTCACTGCACGTCTTAATGGGAAAAAAAGATTAGGTAGAAATCTGGCTTTCTAGTTCCTAATTTATAGTCTTTAATCATTAAACCAATGTTTGATCAGCTGAACATTACTGCTTAGCCCAGATAAAGGTATAATGTAGTAGAAGGAATAAGCCTAATGGTTGGTAAGAAGAAATAGATCCTTTGTCAAATGTTTATAAATGCGATGTAAGGTGAGATATTTACTATTTTAGAGGTGTCTAAATTAATTCAAAACAAATATTTATTAGATTAATGAGGGAGGGGAAGAAAACAAAGCAAATATCTCTTAGACTGAGAGTGAGGGGAAGGACTTGAGTCAGGAGAGAAGGATTTGAATTGCTTCTTGTACTGACTCTGCTGTGATCATAAACAAGTCAGTTTATCTCTGAGACTCAATTTCCCCATTTACAGCATAGGATAATGTTACAAGTCTCATTTATATGGGGCTCTCAGGTTTGTAAATTGTTTTCTTCACAACATCCTTATGAGTTGGTGGTTCAATCATTATTATCTTCATTTTTAAAATGAGGAAAATCAAATCTTGATAAACCTATCTCAGCTTCCTTGCTCCTTTTTAAATGTTTTTTTTTCCAATTGGCAAAAATCCATCTTTTCTCCTTCCCACTCCCTAAACTGGAAAAGATAGAAAAATAAAATCCCTTTACTTCTTCCAGTTATTCCACCGTCTTGGCTCCACCTCAATTTTCCTGTGTCTCTTTAGAATATACTGCCATCCTTCCAGTCACTCAGTTGTTCACTCTCTCGTATTTCACATTTCCATGAAATTGTCAAGTCTTGTTGATTCTACCTTCTAAATGTCTCTCATGTCTGTCCCCTCCTCTCCATTCACATGACTATGTGATATTTAAAAATTTCAAAAGACATAATTTCTGGGTATTAATCATTTTATTAATAATGCTGGCATATTACCAATAAAATAGGTCAGGCACTCTCTAATGCCAAAGAACCCTTATTGCCATGGGTTCACACTTTATATACCCTTGAAAGAGTGTGTGTTCCTAAGGGTAGCAACCAATTTTGATTTGTTCACAATTAATGAGAGAATGAATATTACAATTAGAGGTGAACCTATTCTGGTAGATGTAATTTTGATTGTCATTTACTTCTGAATTACCACTAGCCTTGGACGATCTAATCAAAGAATTTTTTCCCACCAAAACCTGTGTAGAGTACAATGGGCTTCCCCATCTGGGTGGGTTCTGAACCAGATGGAGAAGAAAGTTAACTCATTCTGATCATTGGCAATGTCCTTTAGAGACTGCACAACCTACAGGCTTCTGAAAAAGTTCAGGTCTACCATGCTGCTTCTTAGCATACTTTGCCATGCTGTTGTGAAGATCAAATGAGACGTTTTGGTTAAAGGGGCTGCAATTTATTTAAACTACAGCTGTTTTTATTTTCAGCAAAAACACAATGCTTTGTATATAGTAGGTGTGTAATAAGTACTTATTGAATTGAATTCTGCAAAATTAATTCTGCCTTGTGCTTTCTTCTCTTTCCCCTCACTCTTTACCCCATAGCTAGTTTGTGAATGTGGGGACTGATTTTCCATCTCAAGAATGGGCAGCAATGATTCCAATTTTAATAGCTCCTAATAGATGACCTCATCCGAACAGCTCATGCATCAGCATAAAGCATGTGTTGAGCTCCAACACTTAATGCTGTGCTGAGTATTGACCTTTTCTGGAGCTTTCAAAAACATAGTAATTTTCCTACTTGGATAGAATCCAGTGTTGAAGGTTAATTCTGAAATTGCTAAAGGCCATTCTTCTCTATGAGCATTAACGACTGGCGAGCCAGAGAATGTGGTTAGCTCCATCTAGCATACTTAATTTAGAAAGCACAGAACTGCTTATTAGCACCTTCATGGTTATGGCATGATCCAGGCTTTGTTTTCCTTGAATTTATGGGATTTGAAGTCTAAACTAGAGATGATGAGGACTCTTAGGCAATGGTGTTTTAAGAATGTAGCCCTGTTCACTTCCTTACAGTTAAGCTTTTGTCCATTAACAGCCCCACCACATGTAATGCATTGTGTATGGTGCTGGGAACAAAGATGAAAAATAACATTGATTGCCCCCAAAGAGCAACTAAGTATTCCACTGCACTGCATAAGAAAACGAGATAGAGTAGTGGAGAGAGCACCTGACTCCATGTCAGGAAGAACGGAGTTCAAATATGGATTAGACTAGTAGTTTAACCTTCTCACCTTTTTCCTCCTCTGGTAATCTAATCACTCTTTGTGACCTCATTTGGAGTTTTCTCAGCAGAGATACTGGAGTGATCTCCTATTTCCTTTTTCAGTTCATTTTACAGGTAAGAAACTAAGGCAAACATGGTTAAGTGACTTTCCCAGGATCACACAACAAATAATATCAGAGGCCAGATTTGAACTCAGGAAGATGAGTCTTCCCGACTTCAGGCTCAGCACTCTGTGCACTGTGCCATCTAGCTGCCCATCTAGTTGTGAGAGACCAGAAAATAACCCAAAAACAATGGGTTATCTGAGGCAGAAGGATACATTTTCACAATGTAACAAGTAGGTGGGGACCAAGGAGGACCATGGAATTGCTTATCATTCAGCCCTTCTGGTAACGAACAAGGAGAAGCTAAAAGCAAGAGACACATCCATCATCTGGTTGTGCCATGCAGAAACATTGGCATTCAAAAGCCAAATCAGACAACGGTGGCCTGAGATGAGGCAAGAACCCAAGAAGCTAAGTAAACAAATGAACTGGTCCTCACATGATAAGCAGCAGGTGTGCTGCTGGACCATTGAGCCCTGGCATTCTGAAGCTTCACCCTTCTCCCTTGATCCTTTAGATAAACTTCAGCTGTGGATGGCTCCCATCAAGGCTAACATTTCTCTCTTGGGAAGTAGCTGAGTTGGTGTAGGAGACAGGGTCCCACTGGCCTTGCCTGGTCTAAGTGTAACTCTTTATGGAACTCTTTGTAGAACTCTTTATGTCCAAAAAGTTGATATAAGATGAAAATAAAAATAGAAGATAGACATAGGATCAAAGATTTCATTGGCAGAGGGAACTGCGAGATGAGGAAGTTTTCTCCACCAATGTAGGTAAGGACCTTTTCTGACATTTATAATCTTAGAGAGTTGCCTAGAGCATGGAAAGGTTAATTGACTTGCCCAGAGTCACACAGTCAATATGTGTCAAAAACAGCATTTACACTCAGGTTTTCCTGACTCCCAAACCAATTTTATCCACTATACCAGTGGTGACAAGTTCAAATGGAAAATGGGGTCACTAAATCATATGTAAGAGCCCTTAGAAAACCATTATCTGTTTTGATATATTTATTATTTGTAAAATACTTCCCAATTATTTTTTAATCTTGTGGGCTGTATGTGTCCTATGGGCTATATGTTTAATAACTCTGCCCTATGCCATGTTACCTCTCATTAATAAGTCAGGAAAATATACTGTCTAAAAGCATATAGATATATAGTTGTATATATACTCATATCTATATATCAAGCAACAAGTCCCAATAAATCTTAGGTCAGTTTTAAACTTTAGTAACTGAGGCCCAGGG
The DNA here is from genome assembly GCF_028372415.1 of Notamacropus eugenii. Taxonomy (NCBI): domain Eukaryota; kingdom Metazoa; phylum Chordata; class Mammalia; order Diprotodontia; family Macropodidae; genus Notamacropus; species Notamacropus eugenii. The sequence continues at coordinate 469,597,842 of NC_092875.1, forward strand.
ACATTAAATATCCTATTTAAGCTTTAGTACCTTAAAATTATATTAAGAATTTTGAGACATCCTGTATCTACATATTCATAAAGGACAGACCCACACTTACTTTGATATTTCAGTGCACTGATGGATATATGATCTCATCAATGCAGCCATTCTTTTCAGTAATGCAGATCCGTATCTTTCTGTACCAGGTGAGCCCTGTCCACAGCCTCCCATAAATGTGCCACAGGCAATCTTCCCAAAGTGCTGGGGTGGGGTGAGTGTGAGAGGTTTTTCCTCCATTTCTCTTGACATAGATTGATTCACAATGGTTATTAAATTAAGGAGTATTTAGTGTACGTTTTTAGTCTTTGGAAGTTGACATTCTGTTTAATCATAGGGTCTTAGATTTAAAGCTAGAAGGACTCTTAGAGGTTACCTGGTCCAACCCTCTCATTTTATAGATGAGAAAAGTGAGACCCAGACAAGTTACCAGAATTGCCCAAAGTCACAGATGTAGGAAGTAGCAGCTCTGGGATCCAGGTCCTTTGTCTTTAAGTTCAGCCCTCTTCCCACTACACCATACCAACATCATGGAGGCAGCCATGTTTTCCCATTCTGAAACCCATGATGCTTATCGGAGGCTGACTATGGGGCTAGAGAGGGGATGTTCTTCTCTGAGAAGGGATTTCACATGGCTTTGTCACTCTTTCAATCTTCACATCCTTTAGGAGAGCTATTTGCTTTCACCACACAGTTCACCTTTCTATTCTCATTTCTCATTTCTGCTCCAATTCTATTCTCTATTTCACTTTTGAAATCCACATTTTTGTAAAGTCTCAGGAAGGTAAAGTTAAGCAGACATTGTCACCAAATGTTCACAGATCAAGAAAAGTGTTAAAATGCTTTCATTTTTTAAAAAGTGTTGGCTACAGGAAGGAAGGAAGGAAGGAAGGAAGGAAGGAAGGAAGGAAGGAAGGAAGGAAGGAAGGAAGGAAAATCTTTTATTAAGTTCTATGTTCTAAGCACTGTACTAAAGACTAGACATATACATAGAAAAGTAAGACACTCTCAGAATTCTTCCATTCTAATGAAGGAAACAATACACAGAGAGGAAGGAGATTTAGGCTGAGAAAATGCAGAGATAGTGAGTTGGTGTGGGACCATCAATTCCCACATTCTTTTGAAAAGTAATGCAAGTGCTGGTTTGATTACTGTGTCCAGAGTCAGAGATGAAGAAGGTAGAGAAGATGCCTATATATCATGGCATGAAGATGGACCCAAAGGAATGTGGTTGGGCTTCTGGGGATGGCTAGATATAGTGAGCTATCTGAGCACTCATTAGTCAGGTCCTGGAAGGAAGCCCTGCAAATGAGCTCTAACCAACTGCACAGTTGATTCTACTATACTCCCATTCTCCCCAAAATGTTGGAACATTCTATGGGTTCTATGGATGGAATGACATTTTATTATAGGTCTACATATTTATTGGCCACATTGCAGTTACAAAATGATTCTTCCAGTCCTGGGTATCTACCTATTTCATTTCCTTGCCTGTTCTGATATACATCAGGACAGCGCAAGGAAAAATCTAATGGCTGACAACCCCAGGGGAAAAATAATCTGTTAATGCTTTTTTATTGCTTTCCATATTATATGACCACTCTATAGGCACTTGCCTAATTAATTTCTTGGCATAATAATATTAATCATGATGGACTCATCTGGTGCTAACATAGCTATGTTAAGGGCTTTCTAATAGGATTTTCTCTAGATTTTGGCAGTAATTAATGGACTAAGATTTACAATATTGCTCTTTTAATTAAATTTCATTTTTAGGTAGGACCAAACAAGTAAACATTTACCTAGCAAACAATGACAATATAGTTATAATGTATCTTAATACATAAAGTAAGCATATACTAGAAGCTTTGGGGAAGAATGTTGGATCCATGCACAGATGGAGTGAATCCTGGAATGGGGCAATCACTTAATGGTCTGTGGACTTTAATCAGCTATGTCATTTGTAATCCTCCTGATTTGCACTATCACTATGGTAGCCCCTCTTACATAGCTAAGTCACACCACTGTACAGGCCAGCAAAAACAAGGGCCCAGCAGGGTAATTAGGGAATTGGATTTACCATCAGAACCTTTAAATTAAATTAAAGTTTCCCAAAGGAAACTTCTAAACAAGACCTGAGAGAAATTTTAGCAGCTTAAGTATCTATATGTTTTCTGGGACCTGAAAACATATAGATATTCTGTCACAGTTTTCTTCTTCAGTATAGGAATCACCAGATTAAAAGAAAAGATAGTTTAAAAATTATAGGCCCTGGGGGAGGGAGGGAGACAGAGTAAAGATGGCAGAGTAGAAGCAGAGACTTGCCTGAGCTCTCCCCCAAACCCCTCCAAATACCTGTAAAGATGACTCTGGATAAATTCTAGAGCAACAGAACCCACAAAATGAAAAACTGAAGCAGATTTCCAGCCCAAGATATCCTGGAAGAATGACAGAAAAGGTCTGTTGCAGGGGACTGGGAGCAGAGCATAGTCCAGCATGAGCTGCACTGGCACAGACAGAACCTGAACAGGCCTCAGAGCACTGAATCACTGGCAGCTGTGGTGATTTCCAAACTTCTCAACCCCAAAATGCCAAGGACAAATTGGAAGGTCAGTAGTAAAAGCTGGTAAAACTTGTGTGAGAGGAGCATAGTCCAACCCCAGCCCCAGTGTGGCAGAGCCAGCAGTGGCCACAGAAGTAGTAGCAGCTACTTCCAGATCTTCCAGTCCACAGATTATGGGGGGATCAACATAGGGGGACTGCAGGGATCTCTTTGCTGATGCTGAGGTGGGATTCTCTTGCTTTGTCCTACTTGGATCTGGGTCACAGTCCTGGGTGGTGGTTCTAGGGTGAGCAGGAGTGTTGGTGTTGTGGAGCTTGTAGCAGAAGTGGAGAGAGAATCCTCTTCACAGTCCAAGGCAGAAGACAGTGCTTGAGGTCACTCACAGACCAGAGCACAGATTAAGAGAGGAGCAAATATCTCTCCTTGGAAGAGCTGAAAATTTGTAGGTCCCTAGAACTATCTCTGAAAACAGTTGCACAAAAGCCCTGAAACTTAGGACAGTATAATACCCTTCCCCCAACACTGGAAGCAGAGACCTACCTTGACAAAGAGCTCAAGAGTCAAGTAATTGGCAGAGAAAATGAGGAAACAGCATTTAAAAAATCAAACTATAGAATCTTACTTTGGTGACAAGGAAGATCAAAACATACAACCAGAAGAAGACAACAAAGTCAAAGCTCCTACATCCAAAGCCTCCAAGAAAAATACTCAATGGTCTCAGGCCACAGAAGAGCTCAAAAAGGATTTTGAAAATCAAGTAAGAGAAGTAGAGGAAAAATTGGAAAGAGAGATGAGAGTGATGCAAGAAAATCATGAAAAACAAGTCCAAAGCTTGCTAAAGGAGACCCTAAAAAAATGCTGAAGAAAATAACACCTTAAAAAATAGACTAATTCAAATGGCAAAAGAGGCCCAAAAAACCAAAGAGGAAAAGAATGCCTTACAAAGTAGAATTGGCCAAATAGAAAAGGAGGTCTAAAACTCACTGAAGAAAATAATTCCTTAAATATTAGAATGGAGCAAATGGAAGCTAATCACTTTGTGAGAAATCAAGAAATTATAAAACAAAACCAAAAAAAATGAAGAAATAAAAAACAATGTGAAATGGAAAAACTACTGACTTAGAAAATAGAGCCAGGAGAGATAATTTAAAAATTATTGGACTATCCTGATATTTTCTAGAATATCATACCCTGATATTCAAGAATCAGAGGGTAAAATAGATATTTAGAGAATCCACTGATCACCTCCTGAAAAAGATCCCAAAAGGAAAATACCTAGAAATATTGTAGCCAAATTCCAGAGTTCCCAGGTAAAAGAGACAATATTGCAAGCATACAGAAAGAAACAATTTGAGTATTGTGGAAACACAATCAGAATAACGCAAGATCTAGAGGCTTCTACATTAAAAGATCAGAAGGCTTGGAATATGATATTCCAGAGGTCAAAGGAGCTAGGATTAAAACCAAGAATCACCTACCCAGCAAAACTGAGTATAACACTTCAGGGGGGAAAATGGACATTCAGTGAAATAGAGGACTTTCAAGCATTCTTGATGAAAAGACCAGAGCTGAATAGAAAATTTAACTTTCAAACACAAGAATCAAGAGTAGCATGAAAAAGTAAACAGGAAAGAAAAATCACAAGGGACTTACTAAAGTTGAACTGTTTACATTCCTACATGAAAAGATAATATTTTTAACTCTTGAAACTTTTCTCAATATTAGGGTAGTTGAAGGGAATATATAGACCAAGTGCACAGCTGAATTGAATATGAAGGGATAACATCTAAAAAAGTAAAGCTAAGGGGTGAGAGAGGAATATATTGGGAGAAGGAGAAGGGGAGAAATAGAATGGGGTAAATTACCTCTCATGTGAAAGATGCAAGAAATAAACTTTTACAATGGAAGGAAGAGAGCAGGGGTGAGAGGGAATGAGTGAACCTTACTCTAATTGGATTTGGCTTAAGGAAGGAATAACATACACACTTAATTGGGTATGAAAATCTATCTTACATTACAGGAAAGTAGGGGCAATGACAGAAGCCAGGGCAAATGGGAGGATCGAGTCATCAGAAGTAAACACTTTTGAGGAAGGACAGGGTCAAAGGAGAGAATAGAGTAAATACAGAGTGGGATAGAATAGAGGGAAATATAGCTAGTCCTTCACAGTATGACTGATATGGAAGTGTTTTTGCATGACTACGTATATATAACCTATAGTGAATTGCTGGCCTTCTCAATGGGGGTGAGTGGGGAGAAAAGAAGGAAGGGAATTCAGAACTCAAAGTTTTAAAAACAAATGCTAAAAATTGTTTTTACATGCAACTGGGAAATAAGACATACAGGCAATGGGTTATAGAAATCTATCTTGCCCTAGAAGAAAATAGAGGGGGAGAGAATGGAGAAGGAGAGCATGATAGAAGGGAGTGCAGATAGGGGAAGGTGTAATTAGAATGCATGCTGTTGGGGTGGAGAAGGGAAGAGATAGAGAGGAAATTTGGAACTCAAAATCTTATAGAAGTGAATGTTAAACTAAAAATAAATTTAAAAAAGAAAGTGGAAAAAAAGATTATAGGCCCTGTAAAAGCAATAAGAGAAGCCATCAGCTTCTTCAAGACACTCTTCTGGATGAATAAAAGTTTTGTAAAATCCTGCTGAATACTAGAAATAGATATTTCTTTCTTAGTTGTTGCATTTATATTGGGGACTAACTCACTAGGCACAGTTCATTCTTCCTGGAGACCAGTCACAGTTATGTTAGCATCTGGACAGAAGTCACATACAGATGAGATATGATCTTTACCAGTGGAGTGAATTCCCACTTTGAGGCCATCATAGACTCCCTGAAATGTGAAAGGACATGGAAGAAATAGAGAAAAATGATGCCATTTTACTCAGATTGCCTGAAGCATAGTTGACTAGAGTAGCTAAGGAAAATATTGATTGGTGCCAATCAATGAATGGATATTTATGAAGCAGCTACTATGTGTCAAGCACTATGCTAAGCACCGGGAGTACAAACAGGCAACAAACTGTCCCTGCCCTCAAGAAGTTCACTGTCTAATTGGTGAAACAACATGCAAACAAATGTATACAAACAAGCTGCATACAGATAAATAAGAAAATAATTAATAGATTGAAGGTGCTAGAATTAAGAGGGATTGGGAAAGGCTTCCTGTAGAAAATGAGATTTTAATTGGGACTTAAAGGAAACCATAAAAGTCAGTAAGCAAAGCAGAAAAGGGAGAGCATTCCAGGCATGAGGAACAACCAGAGAAAATGACCAAGCCTGAGAGATGGGATGTCTTGTTTGTGGAGCAGCTGGGAGGCCAGTGTTACTGGATCAAAGAGTATCTATTGAAGAGTAATGTATGAGAATACTGAAACAGTAGGGAGAGATATGCTCTAGCGTCAAGGCTTATTGGGGCAATATTTGGGAGAAGAAATGCAGCCCTTAGTGGAGTATTTGGTTTCTAAGGTCCTAGAGGTACTTTCAAGACGACTGAGAGGCAGCTGGTGAAGCTGTAGAGAACCAGAGAACCTTTGCCTAGGAGAATATTGATGTTGAAAGTCGTCCTTATCCTTAGTCAAATTGACCTAAGTATATAAGTATTGGAGGAGGGCTAGAGAATACAGAGAGATGGCGGAGTAGGAGATAGAAGGAAATAGCTCCCCCACATCTCTGCCACATAAACTTAATGCCAGTTTGCAGTATCCAGGCTTAATTTGGCCACAATATTATTCATTCTTGACATGGACTCATTCATTAGCCAAAACATTTCATCTCTTGTCATTAATTATGCTCACATCTGAATTCTGGTCCATCAGCTTCTCACCAAGTGTTGTCTTTCATCCCATCCAGCTGTCCACCCTGGCAGGCACCTTGGCGTCTTCTCTGCTACTACCCTGCACCTTTCCAAGCTGGACTTCAAAGATCATGAGATCTCCAAGTCTCAGGGGGAGCTAATCCAGTCACCTTTGGAACTCCCCACCCAGCGGCTGAAAGATGATTGAGAGAGTAATTGAATAAATGAAAGCAAAGTTTTTGAGTTCACTATATTTAGTCATCTGCAAAGCAGCTCATGCTTCACAGTCCATCCAGGCATCTGCAGAAGTAGGAATCTTGCCATCTGTCCTACTGTCACACACATCCTGCCCCTTTACCCCACCCTTCCCATCCAAGGTCCCATGACTACCCCTTTCTACCTCTAGCTCTGAAAGTAAAGGAAATCAATCCTTCCATTACTTTTTAACATGGTGAGCCAATTAACTTCCCTATGTTTCCATTCGCCATCCCAGAGACTCCTCAGACCAAACTCCCATACCTCACCACCACTTCTCTATATGTGTTGTCTCCCTCTATTAGCATGTAAACTCCTTGAGGGCAAGACCTGGCTTGCTTTTGTATGTGTATCCCAAGCACAATGCACAGTACCTAACACAAAGTATTTAATAAATGTTTTATTTTATTCTTTCATATGAATGAATGGTAGTTCAGAACTGTGTCACTGACATCCTTAGCATCTGTCAAGGTTGGTCATCACTGTCCCTAAATCATGACACTACTAGATGCCAAGGTTATACAACTTTTCTGGCCTCCTGGACAGAATGTTCCATGATTTGCCTTTGTCTCAACCTAGAACAGGGTACTAGGGCTATATTTCGGGGGAGGGGGAAAATGAGGGGTGCAGGCTGTGAACTTGGTCTCTCCCCTCACAGATTAAATTAGTTTTTCCTTAAAAGGAATTGAGACTTTCATAAATGGCTCAGGAGAGAAAGCGAAGATTTAAGGTCATTTCTTCATCTCCTGAGAGTACAAAGCAGCCTCAAGAACTTGAGTCAGGGCTGGCTGTCAGAGATCTATCTTGCAAAAGAACTCCACTTGGGTGAATCAGCTTGATACCCTCAATGTTTATTCTTGTCAAATACCATTCTCTTGCTATGGCTAAGTAAATGTCTTTATGTTAACTGTTGACTTGGAAGCATTTTATTTTGCTCCAGAATGGAACCTAAACAACTGGGGGAAATGACCAGAACAAATGGGAAAAAATAATTTATTTTAATATCATTAGTTTCCTTTGTAATTCTTTGTATTTTATTTTATCCACTTAAAAATATTATTCTGGTTATTCTGCACATTTTCAAAAATTATTTTAAATAATCACAGATATAAATTTAAAAATCAGAAATTATGATTTTTCAATGAAATATTAACTCTCTATAGAAATTCCAGGGGCATGGTGTAGTGAAAAGTAAGAGGGACTTGTGCTCAAGAGTTACTTGGATTCAGATCCTTCCTCTTCCACTTACTTTGTGGCTATAGACAAGTCACCTAAGTCTAGACCTCAAGTTTCTTTATCTTGAGAAGTGGAGAAGTCTATCTGTAGTCTCTACTATGAAAGAGGTTTCAATGAGATAACACATGTGATGTTCTTTACAAAGCTTAGCAATAAAGTTCCAATATTATTTTTCAATAAAACTAATTCACCTTTTTTAGCTTTAGAAAATGAGGTTGGGCAACCATACTATAAGGAGACAGAGAAATGATCATTAAAAAGTCCTATTTGTGGTACCCCAAACAGAAAGCATAGCACGTATAGTTGGCAACATCATGGAATGTTCCGTCCACATCTTATCTGTTTAGATTGGTCAGATTATTGAGGATGGAGACATTGTCATAAAGTGGTGTCCTGACTAGGACATTGGAATTGGAGTCAGAAAGACCTGGAAGCTGTGTGACCCTGAGTAACTCACATAGCCTCAGTCTCCTCATCTGTAAAATGGGGATAGTAAGCATCCCCCAGTGGCAGCTTTGTGAAGACCAAATAAAATAAAGTGCTTTGCAAACCTTAATAAAGAAATGCCAACCTTAATTACCCTATGTAAATGTCAGTTTTAATTATTATTGTTATTGAGTTAATGTGAAAATATTCCATCTGTCTTACGTATCAACTTCACGCCATGCTTTCTTATCAGAACAAACAACTGTAAAAATAACAAGCGTGATCCTACCTAGCAACCTAAGCCCTAAGGAAGTTGCCTTACTTTCCTCCATACCATCGTAGGGACTAGAGCTGTGTCTTTCATGAGATAGGGAACTTTTAGATGAGGAAATTTCCTTTACCAGTGAGAAAACTGGCACCTTCTCTGCAATTTATTTATCATCTTAGAGAGTTGCCTGGAGCATGGAGAGATGAGAGGATTTCTCCAAAATCACAAGCCAGGATGTATGCCAGAAAAAAGAATGGAAGTCAAGTATTCCTGGCTTTTCAGGCCAGCTTTTTAGCTAATACACCTCACTGCCCCATAACAGAAGGGACAATATCCCTATTCTCATGGGGTTTTTTATTTAAGTGATCCCTGGTTTTGTTTTTACTACTACTTCATTCATCTTGAATGGGAATAACAGAAGAGTGTGTGTGGGGTGGAGATGGGGACAATCCAGAACCTTTTTAGTTATTTCCAAAGTAGAAAATGACAAGGAAAGGTGATGGGATCTTTCTCTCCCCAGAGCAGTTGCCAGATGGAACCTTTCAGCTATCAGGTTAGAATTTGTTCATCACCCACATAGTGACTATCACTTTACAGAGTAAATAAAGGACATAACCCTTGGTCTTTGTTCTCAAGCAGTTTATTAATGTGCTCTTATTGGTTTGAGAGAGGCCTGACAGCAATCTGAGTGCTTTCCAAAGTGTGGATTGAAGGAATAATTGATGGACCAATAAGACATATCCATTTTTCTTTGATTAGTTGGTTTTCATTGCAGTTGGATAAAGTAGCATCAGGTCTAATTTCCAGGCAAGCAGCAACTAAAAAAAGAAAAAGGAGAGGTTTTTTCTTCCTGCGGATTTGATAACTCACCTCTCCAAAGCTGTGAGAATAGGAAGAGGCAGAAAAGGGGCATTCTTTTCCCTTATAAGTATTTCATGCCAACTTTTCTTTTCCTCCATAACTCTTCAGTGTTTTTGTCTTCCTTTGTATCCTCAGCACTTAGCGCAGGACCTGGCACATAATAAGCACTTAATAAATGTTTGTTGACTGACCAACTCCTAGGTCTTAGGCAGTTTTCACCCTCCCTTACCCCTCACAGCCATAAAGTGTGAAAGATGTTAATGAAGGCAGTCAGAAGCTGGCTATAAATTATCTGAGAGTTCCAGGGAGCCCCAGACAGAAGGGCAACATACTTTACCGCTACTTTATTCTTGCTCCTTCTCAGATGATAGTATTCCACAGTTGCCAGAGAGTCAAAGAGTAGGCTGTTGACACATTCTTTATGGAAGTAAATGGTAGCATGGATCTGATTATTGTTCAGAGTCAGAGATGAAAAAGGCAGGACAGATGCCTCTATGTCCTTGTGGTAGATGGTCTGGGAGAAGCATGATTGGAAGTCTGGGACTGGCTAGATATAGCAACCTATGTTTGCCTCAGTTTCCTCATCTATAAAATGAGCTGGAGAAGGAAATGACGAACCACTCCAGTGTCTTTGCCAAGAAAACCTCAAATGGGGTCACAAAAAGTTGGACATGACTGAGCAACAACACCAGCATATAAGCCCTTGATAACAGGGCTCTGGAAGGAAGCTCTACAGAGAGGGCACAGGTGAGGCCTCACCGGATGTCCATCCTCTACCATGCCTCCTTGAATAGTGTGATGTTTTATTGAGGGTTTCTATATTTGTTGGCCATGGGGCATCAATATATAGGCAGCCAGGTGGATAGAGTTCTAGGCCTGGAGTCAGGAACACTCATTTTCCTGACCTCAGCCTCAGATACTTACTAGCTCTGTGACCCTGGGCAGGTCACTGAACCCTGTTTGCTTTAGTTCCTCATCTGTAAAATGAGCTTGGAGAAGAAAATGGTAAACTAGGTAAATCAGGTCACGAACAGCTGGACATGACTAAAATGACTGAACAACAGCAATTTCCCAGGGTTGTGCTTAGCATAATGCCTGGCACATAGTAGGTGCTATATAAATACTAGCTATTATTATTTTAATTATTATTGAAATAATGATTCTTCACCCACTGAATATATACCCACTTTATCCATCCTCCTGACCTGAGGGTCATTAAAAAAGCTAAGCAGTCTGCTGCTTTGGCAATCCTTGCATGGAAGCCTTGTCAGTCTTACCTCTTTATAAAATTCACTGAAATCTGCTGGAGAATACTGAGACAGGCAAGTGGCAGAACAGCTTTCCTAGTCCTGCCCACTGCAAATACTTAATGCTTTTCAAAAGGAGAAAAAAAATGGTATGCCTTATTATATAAATGGAAATTAGCACACCATGTTGCTCATGCAAAGAGAAAGGGTTTTGAATTTTGAAACTACTCAGAAAGTGAAGAGTCAGCATAATATGTGTATGAAAGGCTGGTCTTGAAATCAGAAAGACCTAGGATCAAGTCTCCAATCTGACATCTACTAGCTTTGTGAGCACTGGTAATTCACTTAACCTCTTGGTACCTTGGTCAGTTCTCTATGACTATAAATTATTAAACTGCATTGGTGGAGGGAGTTTCTTCACTGGCAGTTCCCTTGAAGAATGAAATAATAAGTGTGAGAAAACAAAACAAAACAAGAAAAAAAGTTACTAATGTTCCTCCCATTCACACTATTTCTACCTTAAACATGAAAATAGAAACTAGCTAAAATCACTCTAAATTAATTGCTCTTGTTGGTCCTTCCTTGAAGAAGACCAATGGCATCAGGAGGGTGGTGTCTTGACTTGCATATGAATTGGTTTTAAGTGAGGCAAGGTTGCTCAAAGTCATCAGCCTCACTCTCTCCTCCAGTGTCAAACAAGTCCAATGGTAGGGCAAAGTCAAGACTGGAGATGGCCTGGGATCAAAACAATAGTTAGACTATCAAGAATGTGAGTAATATGGCATACCTTCTAATCAAGCTATGTTCTAAGCAATCTACTCATAGGTATTTGGCATCATAAAATCATAGATTTTCCATCCATAGATGAGACTTTAGAAACTATTTTTTTCAATCCATTTATTTTACAGATATATCTGCAGCCCAGAGAAACTTAGTGATTTTCCTAAGTCCATATATATATATATATATGTATATATATATATACATATATACATATATATATATATGTATGTATAGTAAATGACAGAAGTAGAATCTGAACTCAGATCCTGACTATAAAAGGAAGTGGTCTTTCACTCTCTCACATTACCCTCTCTTCTTTTGACAGAATGCACAGAAGTGAACTCAGAGTGCTGTAATTTTCCTGAGTTCAAATCTGGCTTCAGATATTTATTAGCTTTGTGACCCTGGGTAGGTCACTTAACCCTGTTTACCTCAATTTCCTCATTTATAAAATAAGTTGGAGAAGAAAATGGTTAACCATTCCATTGTCTTTGCCAAGAAAACTCCAAATGGGGTCATGAAGAGTCAAACAGGACTGAAAAACAATAACAACAACTTTCTGACTCCAGGCCCATCTATTTATCCCCTGTTTCACTTAGCTGCCTTTAGGCAGAGGTTAAGTGACTTGCCTAAGGATATACCACTTAAGTATCTGAGGCTGAATTTGAGCTCAGGTCTTCCTGACTCCAGGCCCAATGCTCTATCTACTGAGTCTAACATACTGAGAATTTAAGCCCAGATTTCTGATGCCAAATCAAATAATCTTACTACTACACTATGTTGTTATTGCAGTTGAGAAAGTGGGCAAATTTCTTAGGTCTCTTTCACACATTTTTGGAGAATGAGACAAAATGCCATTCTTCCTAAATCAGGTCTTAGATTTAGATCTGGAAGAGATTTTATCATTCAGTCTGACACTCTCCTTTTGAAAAATGAAGAAATTAGGTACCACTGAGGTACTTGCCCCAGGTCAATACATTTCTTCCACTCCTAGAACTCTCACCAGTCACATGATATGCTTTTTCCTTTTGGCTCTTTCATTTCTATGGCTAGATAAGCAATGCCTTTGACCAGCATCTCATCTTTTTTCTTCCGCTCTAATTTTCATTTTGGTCCTGTGGAAAAATAGCAACCTATGTAGCCTAATCAATAGTGTTATTTCTCTTCTTGAGATTCTTTTGCATTTTTAACTTAAGAGAGCCAGTGTGAAGTAACAGACTTTTGTCTTTTAGTACAGAGACTTAGATTGAGTTTTGGAAATGTTGGAGTCATCTTTCACTATATTCTTTCTTCTGCTGTTCACATTCAGTCACCAAGCTCTACAGCTGACTCCTGGTTTCTTTTCTGAGTTAAAGTTCTCCCTTCTCCAATCCAGACTCTCTGCCATATTAATCTTCATAAAAATATCTTTAATCATGTTATCGCCCTGCTCTTTAACTGACAAACGACTTACTTACCGGATTAAATTCATTTGCTCTAATTTGGAACTGATAGGGACGTTTGAGATCATCTAATCCAATTATGTCATTTTTGCAGATGAAGAAACTTTAGCAAAAAGACATTGTGATTTCCCTAAGGACAGAAGACTAATTAGAGACTAATCAGGTTCCATATAATTCTTAGTTTCTTTCTTTCTGCATGATGCTTTCCTTGATGAACTGACCCCACTTTTTGTTTAGTCCTTTTTTTCAGTGGTGCCTGACTGTTAGTGAACCTATTTGGAGATTTTTTGGCAAAGACACTGAAGTGATTTGCCATTTCCTTCTCCAGGTCATTTAACAGATGAGAAGACTGAGGTAAACAGGGTTAAGTGACTTGCCCAAGGTTATATAGCTAGTAAGTATCTGAGGCTGGATTTGAACTCAAGAAGATGTCTCCCTGACTTCTGTCCACTGTGCCTCCTAGCTGCCCTACTGGCCCTACTATATCTATGTAGTCAGTCATTCAATTGATAAGCATTTAGTCAGCACCTGCTTTACACCAAGCACTGTGAGGACAAAAATGAAACAGTCCCTGCCCTCAACAAACTTACATTCTGTCAGATGATACAAAATGTACATAGTTAAGAATATGCTAGCTTATTGATTGACTAGGTAATGATTTAATTCATTCATTCATTGGATGCAAAGTAATTATTATGAAGTGGGAGATCACTGTCAACTGGAAGGATTAATTAGCAAAGGCCTCATGTAAATGGCATCACTTGAATAGAATCTTCTGTTGTTGCCTTTAGGAGTCTTTCACTCATGCTTTATGATGTTTTCCTCACAACAATTGCTATACAATGGGTTTTGCAAGTATTATTATCCACATTTTATAGATTAGGAAACTGAGACACTGAGAGATTAGATGACTTGCCCACAGTGAAATCTGAGGCAGCATTCAAACTTCTACTATGCAGCCTATGCCTTCCTATTCTTCCTCCAAGATTAGCCTCTATTTTGTGCAAAGGTTGGACCAAATGGTCCCTGAGGTCTTTTCCAACTCTTCGTATTTTGTGACTGTCCCACCCCACCTCTTCCATGAAGTGTTCTTAGATATCCATTCCGCATCAGTCTCTTCCATCTAGAACTTCTTTAGTGTTTATTTTCTGTATAGCAAAAGTAATCCATCAGACTGACATGTTCTGGAATTGTCAGTATTAATTTGACTAGTAAGTGGCAGAGTGGATAGAGGATTGGACCTGGAACTGGGAAGACTTAAGTTTGAATCCTGCCCATGATACTAGCTATGTGACCCTAGGTAAGTCACTTAACCTCTGTCTTCCTCAGACTCCTCATCAGTAAAATAGAGATCACAATAACACCTGCCTCCCAGGGTTGTTGTGAGGATCAAATGAGATAATATTTGTAAAGCATTTTGTAAAAACCTTAGAATGCTACTTAAATGCTAGCCACTTTTTATTGTCATTTTTGTTATTATTATTGAGTAGTTCAAGGAACTTGGATGATTATTATTGGGTGAATATTGTCAATAATGAGTTACAGATAGATCAGGAAACCACCGAAAGTTGAACTGAATGCTTTGATGTCTCAGTCAGTGGACATACCTTAGGCAAGTGTTTACCAAATATCACTTTTCTTTCCTGGCATAAGACTTGAAAGAGTAGAGGAGAGGGGTCAAGTCAAGACGGCTGAGTAAAAGCACAGACTTGCTTGAGCTCTCCCCCAAATCCTTCCAAATCCCTATAAAAAATGACTGTAAATAAATTCTAGAACTGCAAACCCCACAAAATGACAGAGTGAAACAAGTCTCCAGCCCAAGACAGCCTGGAAGGTTGACAGGAAGGGTCCATCACAGCAGACTGGGAATGAAGTGAAGACCAGCTTGGGCCATACTGGTATATACAGAACTGGAGCAGGCCTCAGGGAACTGAATCACTGGCAGCTGTAACGGTTTCCACAAATGCCAAAGACAGCATAGAAGGACAGTGGGAAAACTCTGTCAGACCGGAGTAGGGGAAGGGCATGGTTGAGCCTCAGTCCTAGGTCAGTGGAGGTGATAGCAGCAGTGACAGCAGCAGCAATAGTGGCTGCTTCCAGAGCTCCTGGGCTACAGATGATGTGAGTATCAAGTAATTGATCAGAGAGCAATTTCAGGGATCTCTTTGTTGGCACTGAGGTAGGATTCTCTAGCTTTGCCCTGCTTGGATCAGGGTCGCAGTCCTGGAATAAAGAGGAGTTCTGGCATAGTGGAACTTGTGGTACAGTGGAAAGGGAATCCTCCTCACCATTCCAAGGCAGAAAAGAGTGCTTGTGGCCAGAGAACAGGCCAGGAAAGGAGTAAACACCTCTAACTTTGATCATACCACCTTAGAAGAACCAGCGCCCTAGAGATAGCTCTGAAAACAGCTGCACAAAACTCCTGAAGTTTGGAATGATACACTGCCCCTTGCCTGCTGGAAGCAGAGTCATACCTTGAAAAAGAGTTAGAAAGTCAAGTATTTGGCTGGGAAATGAGCAGACAGTGTTAAAAAGCTCAGACTGTAGCTGATTACAGTGACAAAGGAGATCAAAACATAGAACAAGAAGAAGACAACAAAGTCAAAGCCCCTACACCCAAAGCCTCTAAGAAAAATATGAATTGGTCTCAGGCCATGGAAGAGTTCAAAAAGGATTTTGAAAATGAAGTAAGAGAAGTAGAGGAAAAATTGGGAAGAGAAATGAAAGTGAAGCAATAAAATCATGAAAAATGAGTCAAAAGCTTGCTAAAGGAGATCCCAAAAATGGTGAAGAAAATAACACCTTAAAAATAGATTAATTCAAATGGCAAAAGAGGCCTAAAAAGCTAATGAAGAGAAAAATGCCTTAAAAAACAGAATTGGCCAAATGGAAAAGGAGGTCCAAAACCTCACTGAAGAAGATAATTCCTTAAAAATTAGAATGGAGCAAGTGGAAGCTAATGACCTTATGAGAAATCAAGAAATTATAAAACAGAACCAAAAGAATGAAAAAATAGAAGACAATGTGAAATATCTCACTGGAAAAACCACTGAACTGGAAAATAGACCCAGCAGAGAAAATATAAAACTTATTGGACTACTTGAAAGCCATGTTCAAAATAAGAGCCTAGACATCACCTTTCAAGACATCATCTTTCAAGAAATTATCAAGAAACTACCATAATATTCTAGAACCAGAGGGTAAAATAAAGCTTGAAAGAATCCACCAATCACCTCTTGAAAGAGATTCCAAAAATAAAACTTCTAGGAATGTGGTAGCCAAATTTCTGAGTTCCTAGGTCAAGGAGAAAATATTGCAAGCAGCCAGAAAGAAACAATGTGAGTATTGTGGAATCACAATCAGAATAATACAAGATCTAGCAGCTTCTACCTTAAAAGATTAGAGGGCTTGGAATATGATATTCCAGAGGTCAAAGGAGCTAGGATTAAAACTAAGAGTCACCTACCCAGAAAAACTGAGTATAATACTTCAGGGGGAAACATGGAAAATGGAAGACTTTCAAGCATTCTTGCTGAAAAGACCAGAACTGAATAGAAAATTTGACTTTCAAACACAAGAATCAAGAGAAGCATGAAAAGGTAAACAGGAAAGAGAAATCATAAGGGACTTATTAAAGTTGAACTGTTTACATTCCTACACGGAAAGATAACATTTGTAACTCATGAGACCATTCTCAGTATTAGGGTAGTTGGAGGGAATATAGATAGATAAAGAGAGAGAGAGAGAGAGAGACAGAGACAGAGACAGAGACAGAGAGACAGAGACAGAGAGAGAGAAAGAGAGAGATGTCACAGGGTGAGTTGAATATGAAGGGATGATATCTAAAAAATAAAATTAAGAGGTGAGAGAGGAAAATATTGGGAGAAAAAAGGGAGGGATAGAATGGAGTAAATTATCTCACACAAAAGAAATAAGAAAAAGCTTTTACAATGGAGGGGAAGAGAGGGGAGGTGAAAGGGAATGAGTGAACCTTACTCTCACTGGATTTGGCTTAAGGAAGGACAATTGGATATCTTGCCCTACAGTAAAGTAGGGGGAAAAGGGATAAGAGGGAGGGATGATTGAAGAGAGGACAAATTGTGACAGGGAGTAGTCAGAAGCAAAGAGTCAAAGGAGACAATAGAATAAATGGGAGGATGAAATGGGATGGAGCAAAATATAGTTAGTCTTTCACAACATGACTATTATGGAAGTGTTTTGCACAACTACCCATGTATAACCTATGTTGAATTGCTTCTCTTATCAATGAATGTGGGTGAGGAGGGAAGAAGGGAAAGAATTTGGGACTTAAAGTTTTAAAAACAAATGTTAAAATTTGTTCTTTACATGCAACTGGGAAATAAGATGTATAAGCAATGGGGTATAGGTATGTATCTTGCCCTAGAAGAAAGTGAGGGGGAGGGGGACATGAGGGGTAATGGGGTTATAGAGGGCAGATTGGGGAAAGGAGTAATCAGAATGCAAGCCATCTTGTGATGAGGGGTAGGGGAGAGATCAGGAGAAAATTTGGAACTCAAAATCTTGCAGAAATTAATGTTGAATAAAATAAATAAATTCATAATTTTTTGCAAAGAAAAGAAAAAGTAGAGGACAGGGACAAAGGTATGGTATCAGTATGCTACTAATATCAGTGGCAGCACCACACTGATGAGATCCTCATTTTATTTTCTCTGGTTACTCAGGTGACTCCAAGGGACCCTGTCATTAATTGGTTTCTATCAATTTAACTACCCTAAAGATTCTAAATATTTTCCAAAAGTCTTGTAGGGAATTATATTATAACCAGGAGTATTTATTGGTTTTTCCTTCCCCTATCTTCCTATCCCCTATATGTTAGGATCATATGAGTATAGATTCCAAGCAGATAGGGAGATTTGACGTTGTTGTGTCTAATTTCTCCACTTTAAAGATGAGTAAATCAAGATCCAGAGAGGATGTCATTTGTTCAAATCACAAAGGCCAGAGAAAACATTTAAAGCCAGGTCCTCTGGCTCCAGATACAGCATGCTTTCTCCTACAATGCACTGTCTGCTAGAACACATCTACCAGTTGTTCCTGCTTAAGAATAGATTTAGACCATGTTCTCATAAAACTAATATTCTAATGTGCAAAAAGTTATTAATTCATATCATGTGACCCAGAAATTCCATTCCTGGGACTATATCCCATGGGGATTATCAATGACAAGCAAAGATCCATGTGCACAAAAAAATTGTAAAGTATGTTATTCATGATAACCCAAATCTGTAAACAAAACCTATGCCCAATGATCAGGCAACAGACTGAACTAATTATGACATATGAATCTAATGGACTCTCATTATACCATAATGAATATGAAGAATTCAGAGAAATATGAGAATTGGCATGAAGTGATGCCAGATACACAGTACTACAATGGTGTAAGTAAAGTCAACATAGACAGGCATAGAGATGTGCCCAAATGGCACATTGTCAAAAAGACTTTGATTTAAAGTCCAGCGGACTACATATTGGCAGTGTTGCCTTGAGTAAATCACTCAACTTTTCACTTCCCCAAGACAACTGCAAGACAATATATTACAAGAAGCTGCTGATTTACAAGAGGAAAGTCATTACTAGAAGCTCATTACATCTATGAAATTGAAGGTCCAGTTTATTATTTTTTTAGAGAGGCAATAAAACTCTGCTCAAATTCAATAGTCAGAGTTGGTACTATAGTGTCAAAGTTAAAGGAGACATCTTTATGTTAATGATAAATATCTTATTATTTGGGTGGAAGGCAAGTTTCGTAAAGGGCTTGGGTTATTGGAAAGAATCTTGTATCAAAAAGAGATTTTTGGGTTTTTTTACAGAAAACTTACATGCCATTTTATACTTATTCAATCCAATAGAAGACTGTTCCATCTTTAGTTGTCAAATGTAAACTCCTGGAACCCAGTAACTGGGTTTTAAATTTTGTCTTTATATTCCCTTTACTGAGGACAGTGCTCCTGAGATATAGAGGGAATATTAAAATGTTTGTTGAATTGATTATCTGGTATCCATATATAGGTCTAGAAAAAAATCAGTTACTTTACTTAATATGGAATTGTACAACTGTATAAATGGCTA